>NW_026985642.1:0-17373 GCF_018555375.3 Anguilla rostrata | reverse complement strand
TTCTGCAGAGGGGGGAGATCTGTTCCCCAAATAGTGAAAGTGGATAAGGTTCGGGAGGCAGGAGAGGGGCGGAGTCGGGACATGGGTCGGGGGCAAAAGGGGGGGGGATGAAGAGATTGCAGAGGAAAAGAGAGGCTCGGAGGCGGAAAGAGGGGGGAGGGGGGGTTTTGGGGAGCGGTGGGGATTGAGGGGGGGCCCTACCCGAGGAGGGGCCCCCGGAGGTCGCCCCCCGTCTTTTCCCCGTCCCCCCAATAAAGAACCCTTTCGGGAGGAGGAGGTTTTGAAAGATAACATCAACACGGGGGAAGGTGTGGAGGGGGGGGGAAAAAAGGGAAATAAATGGAGTGTGGGGTGTTTTGCAAAATGTTGCATTATGTGTACGTTGTGTTTTTTAATTTTTAATCCAAGCAGGAAACACTGACGGTGGCGTTTTGTGAATATAAGAAGCTGAAGACTGAAATAAAGGCGCAGATGGGTGATATCCCATTTGGCAAAAATAAAAGCCAACATAATTTGTCTACAGGAGTTCGGCTTGCCTTTAGGCAATCGTACAAAAAGTGGGAAGAAAAGTGGGGACATGGGCCCTCCTTGTGGAGCGGATCAAAATGAAAAATAGAGCAAAATGGGGTAGCTTTTTAGTGAACAGTAGTCGGGTGGAGGTAACAGGGTTCAGGAAGTAATTCCAGGGAGAGGTGATTGTTGGGTGTTTTTTGTTGGTGACGTAGCATTCAAAGCCGTGAATGTTAAAATTAAATTTAGACTTTGAGAAAGCGTACGATCGGGTCTCGCACCAGTACATGTTTCATGTACTGCGAAAAATGGGGTTTCCTGAGGGTTTTTTTAGCTCGGGTGGGGCTCCTGTATACGGAGGTAAGGAGCAAGATCCTGGTAAATGGGCGTTTATCTAAAACAGTGGCAGTGAACTGTGGCGTCCGGCAGGGGTGTCCTTTATCCCCGCTGCTCTTCGTTTGTTGCGTTGAGCCGCTGGCACAGATCTTGAGAAGGGACACCTGGATTTTGGGGGTAAAAATACCGGGTAGTGGGGGGAGGGAGGCCAGGTGTATCCTCTATATGGATGATGTCACAGTTTTAGCTTCGGACGCGGTATCAGTCGCCAGGGTTTTAGATTTAACAGAGTTTTTTGGGCAGGCCTCGGGGGCAAAACTGAATAAAGACAAAACGGTTTTAAAAGTGTATGGAGAATGGACACAAAGGGAATTGCAAAGTCTCCCTATAAAAATTGAGGACAAGGACATGAAGGTGTTAGGGGTGAGATTTGACAAAGAAGGGTTGGGCGGGAAAAATTGGGAGGACGTGTTAATGAAAGTAAAAAAGAAATTGCAGTTCTGGAGGTTTAGGAAGTTGACGTACGAAGGGAAGGTTTTGATTTTAAAATCCGTCATTTTACCCTTGCTTTTATTTTTCGGTGTAGTGTTTGTACCATCTCGTTCTGTGTTGGCCCGTCTGGACTTTTTAGTTTTTCGTTTTTTCTGGGGCGGGGGATGGGAAAGGCTGCAAAGGGTGTGGGTGAAAAAGGAGCGGGGCAAAGGGGGAAAGGGAGTGCCAGATTTTAATAGGATTTTAATGTGCCAGTTTGTGGCCCTTCATGTGTCCTTGTGTGTGAAGTCAGAAAATAAGCATCCATGTTTCGTACGGTTTTTTATTGGGGGCTTTTTGAGAGGGTTGGGGATGTTAAAAACGAGCCAAACTCAACCGGTGGCCTTTGACATGCCGGTGTTTTATCAGCCTTTTAAAAAGTTTTTAGCAGTGAGTGGGTTGGAAGGGGAGGGGGCCGAGACTCTATCCTCATACCATAACTTGCTCTCTTTTGTGCAGGGCAGGGATGATACGTGTCCAGTGAGGGGGCTGGCACTAGGTCAAGCAGAAGAAGTGTGGAAGGCGGTGGCCCACCCGGACCTGCTGAATCGTCATAAGGACCTGGCCTGGCTGGCGGCGCACAAAATTCTCCCTGTCCGGCAAGTTATGACCGCCCGAAGGATGATGAGGACTGCGGTGTGCCCCCAGACGGGATGCACACATGAAGAGACTGTACGGCACCTGCTGTGGGACTGCTGCACAGCCCAGGCCCTCTGGAACAAACTCACCCCTCTGGTGAAACTGATGGGTTTTAAAGAAAGACTGAAGTGCCACATGATTTTATACGGTGATGGACACCTTTTAAAAACAGAAAAGTGGAGGCCGGTGTGGCAAGTTTTAAACTGCGGAAAGGACGCTTTGTGGACGACAAGAAACCTTCGACTGCTACAGGACAAGGACCTGACACCAGAGGAGGTAAAGAGAGTGGCCTGGGCAGCAGTGAAAAGATACATGGTGCGGGACTACAGGAGGAATGGACTCGAGCGTGCCGTACGTGTGTGGGGGCACGCCGCGTGGGCAATGGTGGTGGGACAGGGAGGGCCAGCGGGGTCAGGCCAGGACTCCTAATATGGCGGGGCAGCAGAAAAGGAGTGAAGGCAGTTATTTAAGGACATGTCCTGCCCTCTACAAAAAGGCATAGGTGAGAAATTGTGGTATGTATTGGGTCAAATACCGGAAGGGGTTTTATTGTCAAATGTAAATTGTTTTATTTAATTATCGAAGGGAAGAATGTAATCATAAAACTGTTTTTATGGCATAGCGTATTTATTTATTTATTTATTTATATATTTTTTTTTAAGCCAGTGAAATAGAATTTAAACAGTTAGGAGAATTTGTTTTAACGTCAAGTGTAAAATGGTTTTACAGTTTTGTAGTGTAAATGAATGTTGGAATGTGACTGTAGTGTACTTGATATTTGATACAATAAAAAAATAAAAAAAAAAGGTTGTTGTTACGATCAGCCCCTGGCCAGTCGCAACATAAACGAGAATCACGCAAAATAGTCGCAATTCAAAAATATCTTTAAAGAACACTACAAAAGAACAAAAATGCGCAGTGTAGCCAGGCTGCAGGTTGTCCTCTGAATGGAGAGAGAGAGTGAGCATCAGCCAGAGGGCCCCTTAAGTAGGACCCCTTCCAGGTGACACCCATTTCCTATTAGGAAGACAATCAAACAAATGCTGCAACACCACATTCAGCCACTAGGGCACAAGGTCAGGGAACCATAACACCCCCACCACCAAATAGTGACACCAGTCACCACCAAAACAGTCACAAATCAGGCAAAATATATAATACACCATCATACAACTAAACATACATATATACAGGGACTCGGACCCTACTACTACCCACCAACCAGTGCCCACTCACCGACCCGTATCTCCATCCCAACACGTCCAACGACCCCGGCGCCTGGGAAAGTTGAAACAGAAGGGAGAAGCAAGGCATAGAGAGCGACCGGGAGATGGAGAGAGGACAAGAGACCCAAAAAGAGAGTCGCCCTACACCCTCGACAACGCATCAGCTAGAACGTTGTCTTTACCACGGATATGAACAATCTCAAGGTTGAATGCTTGGAGTATAAGGCTCCAGCGCATCAACCTCTGATTTGAATTCCGCATGCGGTTCAAGAAGACCAACGGATTATGGTCTGTGTGTACTAGAACAGGGCATGAAGAGGAGCCAACATAAACCTCGAAGGGTTGGACAGCGAGAACCAGGGCGAGTGCCGCCTCCTCCACGGTTGAGTAAGCACGCTCAACCGTGGAAAGTGCAATCAGGATTCAGCTGTGCAGGACCCGCAGAAGTTCTCCTAGAGCGGGCTAAGTATCTGTTTTTTGCCATTAGTGTAGCTAGATTAGACTTCTACCTGTTTGGTAGTTTGCCCAGCATTAGTTTTGGTGTTTGTTTGTGAAGTGTAGTTTGAAGTGTAGTACCTTATTAGCCTCATTTGCTCTTAACTGACTGCATCAAGCAGGTATTGTGTGGAGCTAGTTAGCTGCTGGTTTGTGGGGCAATTGCTTAGTCACCAGCTGCTTTTCATTTGCTAATTAGGGCTTGTAGTCTGGCTTGGAGCGACGCTATATTAGAACTGTTTGGAGTTAGTTGGTCAGAAAGTGCAATCAGGATTCAGCTGTGCAGGACCCGCAGAAGTTCTCCTAGAGCGGGCTAAGTATCTGTTTTTTGCCATTAGTGTAGCTAGATTAGACTTCTACCTGTTTTGTAGTTTGCCCAGCATTAGTTTAGCGTCGCTCCCTCCCAGTTTGTGTCATTGCATCCCTATCCTTCTACCATCACCCTTCCTCTCTCTACTCCCTGTCCTCACTGCTATGCTATGTGCCCATCCCATCCCAACCTGTTCTCTCCCCTTCAGAACTCGCTTCTGCAGGCGAGGCCCCCCGCGGCGACGGAACCCCTCCAACCTTCGCTATCCCTCATTGACCCCCTGTGACAACTTCACGGTCGCAGGAGGGCTATGGAACTGCCAGTCTGCTACGCGGAAGGCTGACTTCATTTCAGCCTACGCGTCCCTCCTCTCTTTACATTTCCTTGCCCTCACTGAGACCTGGATCACACCAGGCAACACTGCAACCCCTGCAGCCCTCTCCTCCTCCTTCTCCTTCTCTCACACCCCCCGCCCATCTGGCCGTGGTGGGGGCACAGGTTTGCTGATCTCTCCCTCCTGGAAATTCTCTGTTCTCCCCCTCTCTCACCTCTCCATCTCTACCTTTGAATACCACTCTGTCTCAATCACCTATCCTGTTAACTTGTATATTGTAGTTATCTATCGCCCTCCAGGGCCCCTGGGAAACTTCCTTGATGAGCTCGACACCCTGCTGAGCTCCTTCCCAGAGGATGGCACCCCACTGATCCTCCTGGGAGACTTCAACATCCACCTTGATGCCTCCCACTCCGCAGCCTTCCTGCCTCTACTTCACTCATTCGATCTCTCCCTAATGCACTCCCCACCAACACACAAAGCTGGCAATCTCCTAGACCTGGTTATCCTGAGGAATTGCTCCTCTTCCAATCCCACAGTGACCCCTCTGCACCAGTCTGACCACCACTTCATTTCCTTCTCCCTCCCTCCCCTCCATCCACTCCTACTGTCATGGTCCGCCGTAATCTCCGCTCCCTCTCTCCCTCCTCTCTCGCTTCCAGTGTCACTGCTTCACTCCCCACTCTTGAATCCTTCTCCAACCTTCCCACTGACTCTGCATCCTCCACTCTGTCTTCCTCGCTCTCCTCAGCACTTGACTCTCTCTGTCCTCTAGTCTCCAGGCAGACACGCTCGTCCCCTCCCAGTCCGTGGATGTCTGACCCCCTCCGAACCAACCGGGCCAGCCTACGTGCAGCGGAGAGGAAGTGGAGGAAATCCATGGCTCAATCCGACCTGTCTGCCTACCAGTCTATGCTAGCTACATTTTCTACCGCTGTAACCTCTGCCAAAATTAATTACTATCAAACAAAAATTCATAAATCTGCCTCTAACCCTCATCAGCTGTTCTCCATTTTCTCCTCTCTCCTCAGCACTCCTTCCCCACCTCAGTCCTCCCTCGCTGCAGATGACTTCGCAGTTTTCTTCGATGAGAAAATTGCAGACATCCGCAGCTCCTTCACGTCCACCACCACCCTTCCCCACTCCCCCAGCTCTGTTCCCTCCCCTTGTTTCTCCACTTTCTCTCCCCTCACTGACTCTGATGTTTCCCAGCTCCTACTCTCCCACCGCCCTACCACCTGTGTTCTTGACCCCATCCCTTCCTCTCTCCTCCAGACCATCACACCTGACATCCTCCCATATGTCACCTCCCTCGTGAACTCCTCCTTGTCTTCTGGATGTTTCCCCTCTTCTTTCAAGCTGGCCCACGTCACCCCACTGCTGAAAAAGCCCACTCTGGATCCCTCTGTCATCCAGAACTACCGTCCTGTCTCCCTTCTCCCCTTCCTATCCAAAACAATTGAACGAGCTGCTTCTAATCAACTCTCCTCTTTTCTCTCCCTGAACAACCTCCTAGACCCCTACCAGTCTGGCTTCAGACCTGGCCACTCGACAGAGACCGCACTCCTCTCGGTCAATGAGTCGCTTCACGCTGCACAAGCAGCCTCCCATTCATCTGTCCTGATCCTCCTAGACCTTTCTGCTGCCTTTGACACCGTCAACCATCCCATCCTCCTGTCCTCCCTGGCAGCTATGGGGATCTGTGGCACAGCACTAGACTGGATTGAGTCCTACCTCTCCGGTCGCTCCTTCCAAGTCGCCTGGGCTGGTGCAGTATCAGCACCTCGCCCCCTTGCCACAGGAGTTCCCCAGGGCTCTGTCCTTGGTCCCCTCCTATTCTCCCTGTACACCCAATCTCTTGGTCCTGTAATCTCTGCCCATGGGTTGTCCTATCATTGTTATGCCGATGACACCCAACTCTTTCTCTCCTTCCCGCCCTCTGACACTCAGGTCTCTGCTCGCATCTCTGCTTGCCTGAGGGACATCCAGAGCTGGATGGATAACCACCATCTTAAGCTGAACCCAGGCAAGACAGAGATGATCTTCATCCCTGCTCCTTCCTCTAACCTTCTCGACTTTTCTATTTCCCTGGGGGACACTGTGGTGTCATCATCACCCACCGCAAAAAACCTTGGAGTAGTGATGGACAACAGACTGTCCCTCTCCCAGAACATCACGGCGGTGAGTCGAACGTGCAGGTTCTTCCTGTACAACATCTGGAGAATCCGCCCCTTCCTCACCACTTACGCAATCCTGGTTCAAGCGATGGTCCTGTCCCGCTTGGACTACTGCAACTCGCTACTGGCTGGTCTGCCAGCATCCGCCATCAGACCCCTGCAGCTCATCCAGAATGCTGCAGCGCGTCTGGTCTACAACCTCCCCAGACATTCCCATGTCACCCCCCTGCTCACTGACCTCCACTGGCTGCCTGTTATGGCTCGCATCAAATTTAAGTCCTTGGTGCTTGCATACCAGGCAGCTAAGGGGTCAGCACCAGGGTACATTCAGAGGATCATCAGACCCTACACACCAGCCAGACCTCTCCGTTCTGCCACCTCTGGACGCTTGGCACCTCCCCCTCTTCGCGTCTGCACTTCCCGCTCCCGTCTGCTGTCTGTCCTGGCCCCTCGCTGGAGGAATGACCTCCCCGTGACGGTCAGAACAGCAGAGAATCTCACCACTTTCAAACGCAGACTGAAGACTCATCTCTTCAGGCTGCACCTCTCCCCACCCCTCCCTAGCCTATAGTTCAGTTCACTGTACTTAGCTAGGATAATTTGATTATGTTAGTGTATCTGGCAGGATTGTTTTTGTATGATTAGGTGTGATTCCAGTGCTACTTTGTACTTGGTAGGATTCTTGCTTGCTGAACAAGCTTACTCTACAGGGTTGGAGTCCTGATCGATGTGGTCACTTCTGGCACTACGATCCTTACTTCACTCTAGTGTTTCTTTTGCGCCTCTACATCATGAAACCTATGCACTTGTTGTACGTTGCTCTGGATAAGAGCGTCTGCTAAATGCCTATAATGTAATGTAATGTAATGTAATGCACGCTGCTGCGAACTAAACTTCTTAGAGAAGTAGCAGACAGGATGTTCAATGCCATTAGAAGCAACCTGGAGAAGAACAGCACCTGCCCCAAAATCCCTTGCATCCACAGCAAGACGGAAAGGCTTCGAGAAGTCTGGAGCCGCTAATACTGGGGCACTGACTAGCAGAGCTTTGGCATTTGGAGTCAGACCAGTGGAAATCAACCTTGGGGCTAATGAGATTAGTCAAAGGGGCGACAACAGATGAGAAGTTTTTACAGAAATTCCTGTAATATCCAGCCATACCTAAGAATCGCCGTACCTCTCGGCGGGTGGTTGGTACAGGAAACTGACAAATAGCCTCAACCTTTGCTCCTACGGGACGCACTTGCCCCCTGCCAATGACCATACCCAAGTAGGTTACAGCAGCCCTACCAAAATCACACTTGGCAAGGTTAATGGTAAGGTTAGCAGCCAACAGACAATCAAAAAGCTCCTGTATGTGACCCAAATGTGTGGACCACGAGGAGCTAAAAACCACCACATCATCCAGATATGCCTCACAGCTGGAAAGACCAGACAAAACGTGGTTAATAAGACGTTGGAAGGTTGCAGGCGCATGCCAAATGGCATTACCTTGTACTGGAGGAAAGAGTCTGGCGTAACAAATGCAGATATCTCTCTAGCGCGAGCGGACAATGGAACCTGCCAGTAGCCTTTCAGAAGGTCGAATTTACTGACAAATCTGGCAGATCCCACCCTATCGACACAATCGTCCATTCGCGGTAGGGGATAGCAATCAGGTTTAGTGACAGAATTAATCCGTCGATAATCTGTACAGAAACGATATGATCCATCCGGTTTGTTTACTAACAAACATGGAGAACTCCATGGACTTGAGCTCGGTTCAGCAATATTGTGTGACAACATATAATCAACCTCCTTTTTCAAGAGCTCACGCTTCAAGGGGTTGACTCGATAAGCATGTTGCTTAATGGGGAGTGCAGAACCTACATCAATGTCATGCTCCATGAGAGATGTACAACTGGGCACATCAGGAAAAAGAGAAGGGTAAGACTGAACTAAAGCGACAATGTCAGCCTTCTCAGCACCTGACAGGTGAGGGAGATGATCAGGAAAAGAGAGAATTCTGTAAGCGACCCTCTATCACACATCGAGATGGAGCAGTCACACCCTCCTCGTTCTCCAAGAGTGAGGTCAATGCAACATTCCTACCCTGGGAATGAACAGTCACATCCCCAACACTCCTCTCCAGGAGTGGAGACGAGGCAACAGTCAGCCCTGGGAAGGTGCAGGAAGGCAAAGGTAAATGTGGGAGCACAGCGGAGAGTGATACAGGCTTTGCAGTAGGCCCTCTCCCATGGTAGGGCTTTACCATGTTGAAGTGACACAGTTGCGTAGGCCGTCGCCTATCAGGGGTGATGATCACATTCAGATACCTTACGTTCCACCACGTATGGACCACTATACCGTGCCTGTAGAGCAGAACCGGCAATGGGCAGCAGAACCAACACCTCATCACCGGGGGTGAACTTCCGGACCTGGGCTTTACGGTCAAACAAGTGTTTCATTTTCCCCTGAGCAACTTCTAGGTTCTGCTTAGCCAAGTCACGGGCTCGGTGTAATTGAGAGCGAAATTTGCTGACATACTCCAACAAATTATGCTGAGGAGTTTCTTTAAGCCACTGGTCCCTCAACAGGGCCAGAGGACCACGCACCGTGTGACCAAACACCAACACCTGAACCCTAAAGACTCCTGCACTACCTCTCTGGATGCAAAAACCAACCAGGGAATGCCCTCTTCCCAATCCTTCCCAAGCTCCAAACAGTAAGTACGAAGCATAGTCTTAAGGGTTTGGTGAAACCTTTCTAAGGCCCCCTGGCTCTCAGCATAAGCACTGGAGACATTATGCTTGATTTGGAGCTGTTGAAGGACTTGGGCAAAAACACATGACATGAAGTTGGTTCCCTGGTCGCTTTGAATGACCCTAGGGAGGCCGAAAACAGAGAAGAACTTGATTAAGGCTTTGATGACTGCTTTTGCAGTAATCTTCCGCAGAGGGACAGCCTCTGGGAAGCAAGTAGCAGCACACATGATTGTTAATAAGTACTGATGGCCCCCTTTTTGACCGTGGAAGAGGCCTAACACAATCCAGAATTATATGCTCAAAGGGCTCTCCAACTACTGGAATTGGGTAAAGGGGTGCAGGAGGAATGGTCTGGTTAGGTTTCCCGGTAACCTGACAGACATGACACGTTTTACAGAATTTCACCACAACTCGCTTTAAGCCAGGCCAAAAGAAATGCCGAAGGATGCGATTGTATGTTTTATTAATCCCTAGATGGCTAAACCATCGTGAGCCACACTCAAAACCTCGTTTCTGTAGTTAGATGGAATTACTATCTGAGAAATTACCTTCCACTCATCAGGAACATCATGCGGCCTCCATGTCCTCATCAACACTCCATCCCTAAGGAAATATCCTTGGGGCACAGCATCAATCTCCTGATCAGGAGACACAGACTCAAACAGAGACACAAGGGTTGGATCAGCCTTCTGAGCAGAGATTAATTGTGCTCGAGACAGTGGCATGTCACAAATGGTGGTTTTCACAGTATCACCCTTCTCTGGAACAAGGTCTTCAGATGTCTTGACCGTGGGGAGAAAGACAGACTGTGAGTCAGAAATTTCAGGGTGCCCAAAAAACGTGTCACAAAGGTCGTCAAAACACTCTTCCTGCAAGTCGCTAGCATCACGTTGCTTTGCCATAGCACGAGTGACAGCACATGTAGGGAAAACATCAGGATATTTCTGTTCCAACTCATCTGGACCCTCGCACACCAATGGCACAGAGACAACTTCAGGTGGAGTGTCAGATTGTCTCCAAACATTTCCACCTGCCAGATCATTCCCAAAAATAAATGTAACACCAGGCACGGGGAGGGACGGTTGCACTCCCACTACGACACTGCCAGTCACTAGGTCAGAAATTAAATCAATGCGATGTAAGGGCACGTCAACAAAGCCCATCTCAAACCCTCGGATTAAAACACTAGTGCCAGTGGAGGTCTGTTCAGACAGGGGTAAAACTCCTATAAGAAGGACTGAGCAGCACCTGTGTCTCTGAGGATACAGACTGGTGCATTTCCACCCTGGCCAGGTATTGACACACAGCCATTCATGAGAAATGGAGTGTAATTCTTTTGAGTACTGGAGCATTTGGATGGTGAGACATGGAATTCAGGTTCAGCAACGTCACAAGAAGTCAAAGGAGCTACCAGGCCAACAGATTTAGCACCCTGCTGTTTTTTCTGACACTAAAGCAATTGGAGATCCTATGTCCTGTCTTTTTGCAGTAAAAACAGACTCCATCAGGGTATTTACCCACAGGGCTAGACTTATCAGCCAGTGGCACAGATGGCACCGGGCCAGTGGAAGTGGGCTTGAAGGAACGAAAACCCCCTTGATGTCTGTCTTTGCCCTCATTACAATGTTTTTCCCCAAACACAATCTTATGGGTTAACACAAATTCATCAGCAAGGACGGCAGCTTCTGACACCTTGATTACTTTTTGTTCATTGAGATAAGTGGTAATGGCCTCAGGCAGACCATTCTTAAACTCCTCCAGAACCATCATCCCACGGAGTTGTTCCTTAGTCTCAACCTTCTGAGATCGACACCACCTATCAAACAACTGCCCCTTCTCCCTTGAAAACTCCACATAAGTGTGTTTATCCTGCTTAGCATAGCGTCGGAACTTCTTTCGGTATGCTTCAGGTACCAGTTCATATGTACGCAAGATGGCAGCCCAGACTAAATCATAATCAACACTGTCTTCAAATGATAAAGTTGAATATGCCTCTTGGGCCTTACCAGTAAGGACACATTGCAGCAACAAAGTCCATACATCCTTCGGCCAATTTAAAGAGGTGGCCACTCTCTCAAAATGAGAAAAGTACCCCTCTACCTCTTTTTCTGAAAACGAAGGAACCATGCGAATATGCCTACCTACCTCAAATGCAACAGGAGAGGTAGTCTTCTTGCCTTCAATATCTAACCTCTTCATCTCCAAATCTGCCTCTTTTGCTGCTAATTCTAGCCTTTTCATTTCCAATTCCCGATCAAGTAATTGTAATTTTGAAGTAACCTCAGACTCGTTGAGTCGTGAGGGGGACTCCTGTTTAGCTCTAAGCACCCTCATGTCAGTTAGAATTGCCTTCAAAGTGTTAACAACGTTAGCTCCAAGTCGTTTATCAATACTAGAAATCTCAATTTCGTAATATTCTGCTATTTTAAACAGCTGCTCTTTAGTAAATTCCTCTAGCAGGTCCTCAGAGGGATCATCAAAAAACACGTCAACAGTAGACATCTTAAGATATAATCCAAACCAATGCAGCCAAGAATCCTAGAACAATCAGAACCACTCACCTAAGAAAACTAACACAACAAGAGGCTAAAATAGAATTGGATCAGTGCCCCAGCACCACAACAGCAGTAATAGTGTAGCAATCAACACTAAACTACCTATACCACAGGTTACACAAAAGGCTATAGGAAGGCAAAACAAGTACTGTTATCCTAATCAAAGTACCAAAGCACAAGAAAAATGCGTTACAATACAATATCAACAGTATCACAACAAGCAGCTTAACCATTCAGCTTTACAGCTACAGCATAAAACGCAAGCACAGGCACAACCGCACACAAACAACCACTAGAAAGCAGCCAATAAAGGCATCAATGTAAAAATATTACAAAATTTTTATAAGCTTACAAAGTAGTTACAAGCGATGCACAAAATTGCTACACTAGCATTATGTGACTAGCGCTACGAATACAACCATTACACAATGGTAGCACCATAACCATCCTCGGTTACACGGGAATGGATCACGAAAGTAGCTCAGATTTACTTATCGAGTGCTGATATTGCTCTCTCGGAAAAACACACGGAAGTAATTCTAACACGGCTCACAGCCACCACGGCTTGAAAGAACACGAGTCACAGTTCGCAAGTCGAAACGTGAACACGCTAAGTTTGCAGCTAGTACGAGCACGAACAAACGAACGAGCATGAACATGGAAATATTAATTAACATGCGAACACAGCTACCCATTGCTTAATCAAACAAACTGCAAAGGTAGAAATGTAGCAAATTTCCATACTCCAAACACAACCACAAGCTCTCTCGTCCTAGCGTCCTCCGTTTGAGCAAAATCACAGGTGATACTAATCACACTCATTACAACGATAATTAGAGTCACTATACGTCGACTTCCCCCAGGTCCTAACTATCTAGTAGCAACGAAAATCTAACTAAAACCTAACATAGTCTTCAGTGTAGTTACCGGGCTCGAGGCGGCTTTTAAACGCAAAACCCGTGAACGCAAATGAGAGACCGATTGAATAGCCACTCACGGCGAACCGGAGCGTACCCCCACCCAGAGTTAACACCAAAAATAAGAAAGGCAAAATAACAAAGTGACAAGCCCGAAGGACATGCCCGACGACTAGAATTACCTGAGGGAAAACACAGCAAACCAATAACACTCAGTTGACTCAACCTACCGCCGCACCACGCAAATGTTGTAACCCTGAAAAAGGGGAGAAGGATCACAATTGCAACTTAAGCAGTGTTTCCTCATCAGTGGCTTTATCTGGAATCTTTTCAACAATAAACATTTACATTTGCCAATAAATGAAAATTCCACAGAACATGTACACCATGTCACAATCTATGTTCCATTCAGCGTTCCTTTTTTTCCACAAGTGCATATAAGCAATGACTCAAATAACAACCGTTATCTTTCAAATTATACTGTTACTGGTAGATAGCATCACTGTAGTTAAAATAATTCTCCACTATCAATTTCAATTTGGCACCTGTTTTAAATTGAGTCATTTAACAGAGTCTGCTATTTTACATTCCATTTCAGTTTCATTCAATTAATTCTCTAATTTACTCTTTAATTCAATTCCTTCACACTTTTCCTTTCATATGACCTCAATTACAAGATACACATTTATCTACAATGTCTTTAGTGACAAACAAATAAAAGAAACAATTCGGTTACAAACAGTAGCTTAAGAACAAATATCCGCAAATATGTTAACAGCAGGTTATTACGGTGAAACAGCACTAGTACCTAAATAGAAAGAGATACCATTTACTTGGACCGAGCTAGCTAGACAGCATGCACCTTCCACGCGAACCTGTTGGGACATTAAAATGGCTGCCGCGGCCTAGCAAGCTAGCATGTATAGCTACCATGTGTTCTCCACAAATACACTCGGTAAAACGCGGCATTTAGTAATAAACTTCAAACCAAGGCAACAAAATGAACATGTAACCCGCACGTTATTACAGCAAATAGGCATTAACAAGAAAAACTTAAAAGAGAAGTCACCACTAGGCGAAAGTAGCTGCATTACAGAGACATCATGGACATTTCACGTGTCTACTGTGATCGTACATAAAATGGCTGTAGCGGCTAAATAAGCTAGCACATTTTCTCGGTTTATACACTCGGTAAAACTAGTAAAACTTCACCAACATCAACTCCATTAGTGCTTTTTCACGGTCAGGTATGTCTAACGTTCATGTTTTCACTCCATTAACAGTGTATAATTAATATCATACCTGAAAAAAGAGGAGAAGGATCACAATTGCAACTTAAGACGTGTTTCCTCATCAGTGGCTTTATCTGGAATGAGGAAAAAAGACCGCGATCCTCCTCTAGTGGATGGAGAAGGCATAAGCAATCGATCCGAAATTAGTTTTAGAAAGGCTTTCTTATAGATTACCGAAAAACAATTAAATGTAAATAAGTTACGTTTTTGGTTTTAACTTTTCTTAAACCAGCAGTGACTTTTAAGTAGTTTATCATGAATTCTTACAGTTTTACCCAATTTTCATGAATTTCTACATTTAAAAAAAAAAAAAGGCCAGAAAAAGGGGGTAAGGGGGTGCTAGACTTTTATTCTGTGTTGTGGTGTCATTTTGTGGCGTTACATGTGTCTATGTGTGTGTCATTGTCCTGTAAGGCGGCGTTTTTTGTAAGATTTTTTACGGGGGCTTATTTTAAAAGTTTGGGGTGGTGAAAGTTCAGTTAACAGTACCAGTAGCCTTTAACATTGTGGGGGGCTATGGGGGAATGAAAAAGTTTTTAATAAAAATGGGATAGGGGGGGTAGGAACAGAAGCCATGCTGAAACACAAACTTTTACTATCTTTTGTACAGGACAGGGAGTCGGTGTGCCAAGTTTGGGGACTGGCAGTAGGCCGGTCAGAGGACGTATGGAAGGAGGCGGCCCACCCAGATCTGCTGCATCGCCATAAAGACCTGGCCTGGCAGGTGGCACATGGGGTCCTCCCAGTGCAAGGTGTGCTGCATGCCCTCAGGGGTGTGCCCTTGGCCCAGGTGTGGGCAAGAAGAGACTGTCTGGCACTGTTTGTGGAACTGCAAGTCAGCAAAGGCTCTATGGAGCCTCTGTGGAACGCTACTAAAAGGAATAATTGGGACTGCTTCAGCACTAAAAAGCCAGACGGCATTGTACGGTGCGGACAAACCAAGGAACGGACAAAGGTGGAGGTCACTCTGGATGGCGATAAACTGCATCAAGGAGGCGAGATGGATTGCACGGAATGTGTGTGCAAGGGAGGGCAGAGCCATGCCACCGGAAGCAGTGAAGGGAGTGGCGTTTGCCACTCTGAAGGACTACATGTGCCGGGACCAGAGAAGGAAAGGCCTGGAATGGGCCAGGGACAGGTGGGGGCATGCAGCATGGATGATGGTAATGGGACAGGGAGGATCAGCCTGACCAAGTCATAGTTTTTTTATGGTGGTGCGGTAGAGATGGAGTGAAGGCATGTTGTTTAGAGTGTACACCGCTGCCCTGTACAAAAGTTGTTTGTTGTTGATTTTAAGTATTGTATTGTGTTGTAATTTTTATTGTCATGGGGAAGAAAATTTTAGTGGGCATCATTTGTACGGGTTTTTTTATATGGTTTTAGTAGATTGTTTAGGTAGTTGGGTGTTTTATGTTGGTTTGTTTTTAGGGGTGTGTTGTTTGTATAGATTCTTTTTAAAGGGAAAGGGGTGGGGTCTGGATTTGTTTTTAAGGGGGAAAGGTGTAATAGCATGTTGGCCGTATTTACTGGATTCTGGCGGGTGGTTTTTTTTAAATACTTGGTTGTAATGATAGGACTTGTTTAAGTGTTGCCGTTAATAGAAAAAGACCCATGATTAATGTTTTTTTTGTACTGTATAGATTGTATTGAATGTTTTCTGTGAAGTGTTGAATGTCTGTTGTGTTGTAAGATAATTGTATTGATTTAATAAATAATTTTGAAAAGGAAAAGGAAAAAGGTGGTTCACCCAGGGCGAGGCTCGGCCATTGCACTTCGGTCGTGCTGACCCCTGCGAATTCCCCAGGGGAAATGTGGGAATCTCGACCGCATAATTTCTGCTAGTGGGGGACTGCGTTCGGTCTCTCCCCTGATGTTGCTGTGAGAAAGTAGAATGTACTCGATGGCGCCGCGGCGTCTATAGACCGTGAAGCGGGCATAAATGTAAGAAAAGTGCCTAAAATCCACGGAAGCAACTTTGCTGCAGGTCAGTCGCATTGCAACGGCATATGGCAAGTCCTTTTAAAATTTAATGGATTGCCCGCATTTTTAAATTGCAAGTGAGTGTAACTCATTTAACCAGGGTGACGCGACTTCGTCAGGGTTTTCAATGCTGCGGCCGGTGCGAGAAACGAGCTGTTAACTTCCCTGTCTAAAACACGACTAAAACAACACAACACGCCCCATCTCTTTCCACTCCGTAGCATTTTCTTACTTTTTTCAGAGGGGGCGGCTACTGCCATTTGTAAAGCCATAAGTGATCGCACAAGCTTTGCAAAACATTACATTTGCATACATTTTTCCAATATTTTATCAGGCAAGCCGTTTTAACCAAAGCGACGTGCAATAAGTGTATGCCGAAGGTCGTTGCAAGAACTACAGAACGTACGTCCGACAAAGTTCAATTCTCATAAAGAATCAGCTACCCCGAGCCATTAACATAGCCAGTTCAATCTGTAAGCAGAAGCCCAATGTACATTGCGAAGCCTGGCATCGCAGTCACATCAGGCACAGCGGATTTAACTAGGAATAATTCAAATTCAGATATATGAAAATACCATTTTCACTAGCCAAAACGGAATTACAGACGTCATAAATAGCTGATCATTCGGTATGTGCGACGATTCGAATGGCCATACTTGTGATGTCATTATGGATATCTTTAAAGTTATTGTGACAAGTGAAAGCATGTTTTCAGATGTCTTGATTCATCCTTCTTACTCGTCAGTTTCAAATTGCAGTTATTAGGGGTCCAAGCAGCGAAGCTGGTGGAACCCTATTGTATCTGTTAGGATTATTAGGGGTCCAAGCAGCGAAGCTGGTGGAACCCTATTGTATCTGTTAGGATTATTCTTATTATTAGGGGTCCAAGCAGCGAAGCTGGTGGAACCCTATTGTATCTGTTAGGATTATTCTTATTATTATTATTTTTCTCCGCTAAAAGTGTCTGAGGCTCAGCAACCATAAGTCCTGGAGCAACCAAATTTGACAGGTGGGTTCCTATGGGCCCCCACTACTCAGGCACTAAAAACCACGTACGTCGGCCAGATGGTGGCGCTATAACAAAGGGTTTTGCGTAAAAGGCCATAACTCGCACACCATAAGTCAGATCAACACAAAACTTCATCGACCTATGCATCTGAACGTGCTCTACAACTTTGCCATTGGCCCCACCTATGTCCGCCATATTATTTGCCCGCCATTTAGACTTTTTAGTTGGGGCGTGGCAGTTTTCTCAGCTAAAATGTTTGAGGCTCAGCAACCATAAGTTGTAGACCAACCAAATTTGGTATGTGGGTTCCTATGGCCCC
>NW_026985641.1:0-17435 GCF_018555375.3 Anguilla rostrata | reverse complement strand
ATAAACGAGGTAAAGGCGCGGCCATGGAAGTGAAAGTAAAAGTAAGAACATTTTTTATCGTGCGTTGTTAGAACGTGCGAGTAAGCAGCAGTTTTCATAATTCCTTTTTCAGAAGCCTACTTTACGTTTTTCGAGTATTAGCATAGTCACACAAAGTTTGTACAGACTTTCGTAGACCTCATGATGAAAATCAAGATGAGAGTTTTCTGTTGGGTTCTGTCGTTGTTCTGCGCTATCAGGACGGAAGGTAAACGGACTTTTCTCAGTAGTAGCCTACGGCAACAGCTGGTGTTTAAACGAAAAAAGTAGTATATGACATTTAAAAACAATTTTATGATGATTTCCGCATAAAGCATCTGTGCGTATAGTTTCCTATGGAATTAAAATCATTTTGATTGCTACATAATTATTACCGTAATAACTCAGTTTCGTTTTTAATTATGTTTGTGTTTACCAATATACTGATTTTATTGCTGTATGATTTTGACTCCATTTGCATTCTAGTTTAGATTTTGGTATTATAATTTATTCATTAAATAACGGATGCAACGGGATTTTTATGCTTTTTGCACGTATTGTGAAGGAATTTCAAACGGTCTTTGGTTCCAGGATTTGCAGTGGGGGCTCCTGCTATGCCCCTAGTTGTCCAGTTGGGGGCGTCTGTAACGTTGCCCTGCTCTGTGGATACCCCACTACCTCTGCATGAGCTGGAGGTGCAGTGGATGAGGGAGGATTCTGGATCCCTGGTGCATTTGTTCCAGGAAGGAGAGAGTAGGCCAGAATCACAGAGCCCAGCTTACAGCGGCAGGGCCGATTTTTTCTCTGAAGAAATCTCCAAAGGAAACTTCTCTCTGTTGCTTAGGAATGTCACTAGTGAAGACAAAGGACTGTACAAGTGTGTAGTTCACACTGTTCACGAGTCCAATGAAACAAAGGTGAAAATAGATATTGGTAAGTACCCCCAGCCCACTTGTCCCGATGCAAGTTCAGACAGCTTCGTTGTGGTTACATATTTGAAAAGTAATTTATTGCATGAAATTTGTTGGAAAACAAGCTGAATTTTCAGTTTCTATGAAAAATAGTCATTATGATAAAATGAACAGAAATTATTTGCTTACATGCATAGAGGAGCGTGAAGGTAGAATATACCACACCCTGTAAAAATGAAATACAAATGAAAAATGTAACTTGTATTTTTCAGAACGGCTGTTTGTGACTGGTGCAGACGTGCCAGTATTTGCATATGCTGATGAGGATGTGATTCTGAACTGCTCAGTGGACACCCATGTTCCTCTCAAAGAGTTAGAAGTAGAGTGGATAAAGACAAACGGGGAAATCTTGGTGCTGCTGTTTTCTGAGGGGGAGAACAGACCAGAGTCACAGCATGAGAGATTCAGGGGACGTGCTGAGTTCTTCACTGAGGAGATTCCCCAAGGAAACTTCTCTCTGAAACTGAGGGATGTAAAAACAGAAGACAAAGGAGAATTCATGTGTAAAGTCCATACAGACAGAGAATCAGTCAACGCAACGGTATGGCTACGAGAACTTGGTAAGTAACATGACCACACACAAACTCACTCCAAAATGTAGGCTACATTTACCAGATAAGGGGAAAACACAGAGAGTGTAGTGTTTTAATTTTGAAATAAGGATTTTTAAAAAATGATATATTAATGTTGTGAAAGACAACATTTTATCTTCAAGTATGTTTTGTCACTAATGTCTAACATTCAGATATTAATTATTAAAACAGCTGAGTCAGGCGATGAATCTATGCAAATGTCAGTCATTTTCTTTTAATCCATAAATCCAGTGTATCAAAAATACAAAATCTTCACAAAGTAATGTTCTTGTGCATATGTGCACAAGGACGGAGTGTAGCACAGTGGGTAAGGAACTGGGCTTGTAACCAAAAGGTCGCAGGTTCGATTCCCGGGTAAGGACACTGCCCTTGTACCCTTGAGCAAGGTACTTAACCTGCATTGCTTCAGTATATATCCAGCTGTATAAATGGATACAATGTAAAATGTTGTGTAAGTCGCTGTAGATGAGAGCATCTGCTAAATACCTGTAATGTAATGTAATGTTTTGGCTACCCCAGAAGTAATTCCTGATAAATTGGCTCAGGAACATCAAGAGGTGTTCCCAGTGTGTGCTGTTACTCAAGTCATGGCATGGGATGAAAAGAGTCGAAGCTTAATTAATGATCTTAGCTCAATCAATTAATCAATTATAGGTCAGCCAATGAGATTTACCAGATTGACAGTACCCACAATGCATTTTGAAGTATTTCTCTTTGCCAATTGGTACACAGAATTATAAAATCTCAAAACATCACTCATACCTTTCCTTGCTAATAGTGCTCCATGCTGAATAAATGTTTTTGCTTTGAGTTATCAGTGTTTCTCAACCCCTGGTCCTGGACCCACTGTGTATATAGATTTGTCATAGCCAATCCCTTGATCAATTAAAGTTCTTGAAAATGTGTTTGAAGGAGTGGCCCTTCAGTAGCTTGACAATTGTTTAATTGATAGAATTTGATTTTAATTGATTGTATTTATTGTTTAATTGATTATTTCATTGTTTAATTTGTTAATTTGAGAGAATTGAAAACCAACTGATTGGCTCAACTATTAAGTGTCTGTCAGTAAGGACAGGGAGAGGAAGGTGAGCCACTGATCATTTGTACTGCTGGTGCTTTTAAAATTAATTTAGTCCTTTTTACAAGTCTTGTTTTTCTCAGTTGTTTATAAGCGTTTTTAGTGTTCCACATCATTATCTGTATCTGTATCTGTTTAAGCAACAAAATTATCTGTATCTGTATCTGTATTCGGATAGAACACTGGAAGTCACGTTAAATCGGGCAAATGTTGTATTTTCTCACATAATATTTATTGGCAAGGCAATCGTTGTGCCTTCAAAGGATCAAATTGATTTAATATTGACATATAATTATGAAATATATTTCCACATCCTCATACTGTACTTTTCATCTCTCTCGCTTTTTAAAAAATTTTTTATTTTTAACTAAACTAAGTTTCACGAACTGTCTGAACCCCACCACCCCCCCCTTAACTGGGGGACATTGAACAATCAGAAACTGAAAAAAATGTTTCATAAATCGAAAGATTCCGTTTTGCACTGGAAATAGAAACTATTTACAGTAAAGATATATAGAAAAGTATCCTTCAGTTGAATAATTATGAATAATCTTAAATTCCAATGATGCTGCGTTCGCGTTTCTTAACGTTACTGCAGTTCGCTAGGGAAGCGTGAATTACGACTTTACAACAGTAATTACATAACTGTAATACATTAACTTTTTTTGCCTGTTTTATTTTATTTATTTTATTTATTTTTTCCCTACTGAACTAAGTTTGGATAGACTGCAACCATCCGAACCCCACCACCACCCCCCCTAAACTAGGGCGGGACACTGACCAGTCAGTTTGAACTAGGAAAATGAAGCTTTATAAATCAAGACAGTCTTTTAAACATTTTCTCACTGAACTCTTTTTGTAAGGCTATACCTCCCTAACATGGGTCAATGAATCATCAGTTAGCCAAGACCTATGGCTGATACACACAGCATACATCTTAAAAGGATGAATATTGACTGAAATACAAGGTAAAACGTCGTTTTTTTCAATATTTCAAATGGAGGAAATGAACACACAGCTAAAAACTACAGGTTCTAAGCTTCATTTTGATCTATAGGTTATGTGTGTTGGAAAGAAATCCAGCTGCTGTAACGGTACGGGTGCTGGGACCCAGGCGCAGAGTGGAAAAAAAAACACGAAACTCAAAAGGGAGAAAATTAACAAAGACTTTACTTACAGAAAATAAAGGCAAACAAACAGGGAACAGAAAAGGACACGAAGGGCAAAAACACAAACTCAAAAAATATCTAAATAAAACAGAAAACAAGAGGAACTCACAAACATGGGCAGGGCAGAACACAGGCAGGTAGAGGACAAGGGCAGGTCAAACAGAGCACAAGGGCAGGTCAAACAAAACACAGGCAGGTATAATCGGTCTGAAACATACGCAAGTTGGGAACAAACACAAGAAGGCAGGTACATGAAAGTCAGGAAACAAACACAAGGAACCAGCACCCGAGTCAAGGGAACAGAGAACTTAAATAGACAGGGGTAACAAGACACAGGTGAACTCAAAAAGCAATCAAACCAAAAGGAGGGGATAAGACACAGGTGGGAACAATGATGGGATAACGAGACAATGAAACAATCATACAATTAACAGGGGGGGAGCAGGACACAAAACAGAAGTGCCGCCATCTGGCGGCCCAACAAGGGAAACACAGACAGGAAAACAGGACCATGACAGCTGCCACACCAGGCTTTTGTCTCGCTAGCTCCCGCACCTGACACCTCCTCCTCCTCGATGCGAGAGTTTCCCTGAGTGATAGCCGGGAACGATCAGCCCACTGCCTGCTGTGCACTGACTCGGTGGGGGCGACTACAAAATATAGCGATCACATTTCAATAATATGTAGTCAATGAAACGACTAGTTAGTGAAATCAAAGTCCTATGTTGCAAACAGAATGGGTATCATCTTTTAATTAGAGGTTATCTAAATGAATCCGATCTCTTTTGCTAGCTAACTTTGTGCACATAGCAGCTGCAGGAGTTCCAGATATAGCTAGCAGCCGTGCATAACTGGTGCCGCCCCCTCTCTCTCTCTCTGTCCATGTAACGTTAAATAGAGGCTATGAGAACTCGACATGGAGCTGACTTTTTTAAAATTCTGAATCCGAATAATAACAAGCAACTTCAGGTAGAAGAAATATCTGTTTCCATCGCATTATTTGTGCTTTCCCGAATACCGTATTCGGATTCTGATTCACCCCAACTCTGCAGGGTAAGCAATGCTCTAAACGGGGGGAAAGGCGCACACACACACACATGCACCAACATACGCACACGCACATGTGCATATGCACACACACACTGAGTGAAAGCCTGCTGTGACATCAAACGGGGAAAACGCACGTGCCCACGCACGCGCGCACCTACACTAACACTGTATCGAGCCTAGTCTTGAAAATCCCCAGAGTTTCTGCCTCTACTACATGACCTGGCAGGCTATTCCACATATTGACTACTCTCTGTGTGAAACAATTCTCTTGAAGAGGTCTGAAGCATCCTATGTCTTTCCTCATAGATTTTATCTTTCCTACCAGGAATGAATTTTGTTGCTCTTCTTTGAAATTTTTCCAGAGCCTCTATATCTTTCTTGTAGTAGTGAACCTAATGTGAACCCCTTTACCGACCATGCAGCTGGGGGTTCGACTCCCACCGTGGCACCCTCTGTACTGTGACCCCATCTCCATCTGTAACCCTCACGGCTCTCCCCCGGTTTCAGGCTCTCCTTTAACCCTTTGAGGTGTGAGATGACAAATATGTGATTCTTAACTGAACGTTCAAATGCTGATGTAGCAATCACTACTATTATTTGTAAGTGATAGGTTTGAACAATTCAGTTCCTTCCTGCGTCTTAACCTCATCTGAACACACATTCCCACACTCACACTCTGTAACTGCTTCCCATTGTTAGAGACAAATGGTTACAAATACAGTTCAATTACTGTTTGTAAGGATATACAATAGCCACAGATCAAGGGGGTGTCACCGGCAGCAGGCGATTTGGGTGACCTCGGGAAGTCTGTTGGAATGTATATTCCTTCCTGGGAATGTTTACGCATGGCAATAACCACACCTCTCAAGAGTATACTTAAACCCTCACTTGTGACTGTCTCGTTGAGATTCCTACCAAGCGCTTGTTGTGGCACCGTGGCGAGTCTCCCTTTGCGCATCGTTTTAAAAATCTTTTCATTGGAAAGTGGTCCTCAGTGTGTTACTTCACCCTTCTCAACTTGGATCCGCACGGGAAAAGATTCCCAACAAAAGCAATGGAGTTCTAGAACACTGACTAGACCAAAAGTAGACCAAAAATCTACTCTTCAAAAGGATTGTAAATATAACTTCAAGCAGAAGATCCATACATCCATTATCTATACCCTCTTATCCTGAGCAGAGTAGCGGGGCCAAGCAGAATATATGTTGATAGAATTTCTTCCTTTTCAAATTTTTTTTTTTATTTTTTAAAAAGTGACCAGAATTGGGATTTTGCAGTAATGGGACATGCTTACAGATGCATTTAGGGCTTCTGAACTGGGGTGAAATGGGGAAAGGATAATTACTGTTTTTATTTATGTCATTCAAAACATTTTAAGTGAGAAAACGGTTGAAAAACTCAGCACCTCAGTAACTTGCAGTACCCATTTCCTGATAGTGTAATGGTAATATTATGCATGCATGGTTTTGCTGATGCATCAGATCTTTTTTTTGTCAAATTAGAGTAACTTTTGTGTAACTAGAGAATCACATTCTATCAGTTGGCTTTTTTGTGGTAGCAAGAAATGAATTAATCATTACTTAATTAAGTTAGTCAGATTAAGATGTAATGCATATGCATAACATTACAGGCATTTAGCAGACGCTCTTATCCAGAGCGACTTACACAACTTTTTACATAGCATCCATTTATACAGCTGGATATATACTGAAGCAATGCAGGTTAAGTACCTTGCTCAAGGGTACAACGGCAGTGTCCTTACCCGGGAATGGAACCTGCGACCTTTCGGTTACAAGCGCAGTTCCTTACCCACTGTGCCACACTCCGTCCTTGCACATATAGCAGTGATGCGTTGTGTCATGATTAAATAACAAAAGCTCAGCTGCTGTTGTCTGTCACAGGTTCAATAGACCCGAGTCACGTCATGTATTTAATTTGTGGCTTCGTCGCGTGATGTTGTACGAAGTGTCCACCTCGTTCTCAACCACAGGCGCACGCATCTATTTACATCATGCATTAAAACGTCTTGAGACAGTTAATAATTTTACATGCAAGTATTTTTATGCACTTTAGAGGGCGCTGTTGCAATAAACGAGGTAAAGGCGCGGCCATGGAAGTGAAAGTAAAAGTAAGAACATTTTTTTTATCGTGCGTTGTTAGAACGTGCGAGTAAGCAGCGTTTTCATAATTCCTTTTCAGAAGCCTACTTTACGTTTTTCGAGTATTAGCATAGTCACACAAAGTTTGTACAGACTTTCGTAGACCTCATGATGAAAATCAAGATGAGAGTTTTCTGTTGGGTTCTGTCGTTGTTCTGCGCTATCAGGACGGAAGGTAAACGGACTTTTCTCAGTAGTAGCCTACGGCAACAGCTGGTGTTTAAACGAAAAAAAGTAGTATATGACATTTAAAAACAATTTTATGATGATTTCCGCATAAAGCATCTGTGCGTATAGTTTCCTATGGAATTAAAATCATTTTGATTGCTACATAATTATTACCGTAATAACTCAGTTTCGTTTTTAATTATGTTTGTGTTTACCAATATACTGATTTTATTGCTGTATGATTTTGACTCCATTTGCATTCTAGTTTAGATTTTGGTATTATAATTTATTCATTAAATAAAACGGATGCAACGGGATTTTTATGCTTTTTGCACGTATTGTGAAGGAATTTCAAACGGTCTTTGGTTCCAGGATTTGCAGTGGGGGCTCCTGCTATGCCCCTAGTTGTCCAGTTGGGGGCGTCTGTAACGTTGCCCTGCTCTGTGGATACCCCACTACCTCTGCATGAGCTGGAGGTGCAGTGGATGAGGGAGGATTCTGGATCCCTGGTGCATTTGTTCCAGGAAGGAGAGAGTAGGCCAGAATCACAGAGCCCAGCTTACAGCGGCAGGGCCGATTTTTTCTCTGAAGAAATCTCCAAAGGAAACTTCTCTCTGTTGCTTAGGAATGTCACTAGTGAAGACAAAGGACTGTACAAGTGTGTAGTTCACACTGTTCACGAGTCCAATGAAACAAAGGTGAAAATAGATATTGGTAAGTACCCCCAGCCCACTTGTCCCGATGCAAGTTCAGACAGCTTCGTTGTGGTTACATATTTGAAAAGTAATTTATTGCATGAAATTTGTTGGAAAACAAGCTGAATTTTCAGTTTCTATGAAAAATAGTCATTATGATAAAATGAACAGAAATTATTTGCTTACATGCATAGAGGAGCGTGAAGGTAGAATATACCACACCCTGTAAAAATGAAATACAAATGAAAAATGTAACTTGTATTTTTCAGAACGGCTGTTTGTGACTGGTGCAGACGTGCCAGTATTTGCATATGCTGATGAGGATGTGATTCTGAACTGCTCAGTGGACACCCATGTTCCTCTCAAAGAGTTAGAAGTAGAGTGGATAAAGACAAACGGGGAAATCTTGGTGCTGCTGTTTTCTGAGGGGGAGAACAGACCAGAGTCACAGCATGAGAGATTCAGGGGACGTGCTGAGTTCTTCACTGAGGAGATTCCCCAAGGAAACTTCTCTCTGAAACTGAGGGATGTAAAAACAGAAGACAAAGGAGAATTCATGTGTAAAGTCCATACAGACAGAGAATCAGTCAACGCAACGGTATGGCTACGAGAACTTGGTAAGTAACATGACCACACACAAACTCACTCCAAAATGTAGGCTACATTTACCAGATAAGGGGAAAACACAGAGAGTGTAGTGTTTTAATTTTGAAATAAGGATTTTTTAAAAATGATGTTAATGTTGTGAAAGACAACATTTTATCTTCAAGTATGTTTTGTCACTAATGTCTAACATTCAGATATTAATTATTAAAACAGCTGAGTCAGGCGATGAATCTATGCAAATGTCAGTCATTTTCTTTTAATCCATAAATCCAGTGTATCAAAAATACAAAATCTTCACAAAGTAATGTTCTTGTGCATATGTGCACAAGGACGGAGTGTAGCACAGTGGGTAAGGAACTGGGCTTGTAACCAAAAGGTCGCAGGTTCGATTCCCGGGTAAGGACACTGCCCTTGTACCCTTGAGCAAGGTACTTAACCTGCATTGCTTCAGTATATATCCAGCTGTATAAATGGATACAATGTAAAATGTTGTGTAAGTCGCTGTAGATGAGAGCATCTGCTAAATACCTGTAATGTAATGTAATGTTTTGGCTACCCCAGAAGTAATTCCTGATAAATTGGCTCAGGAACATCAAGAGGTGTTCCCAGTGTGTGCTGTTACTCAAGTCATGGCATGGGATGAAAAGAGTCGAAGCTTAATTAATGATCTTAGCTCAATCAATTAATCAATTATAGGTCAGCCAATGAGATTTACCAGATTGACAGTACCCACAATGCATTTTGAAGTATTTCTCTTTGCCAATTGGTACACAGAATTATAAAATCTCAAAACATCACTCATACCTTTCCTTGCTAATAGTGCTCCATGCTGAATAAATGTTTTTGCTTTGAGTTATCAGTGTTTCTCAACCCTGGTCCTGGACCCACTGTGTATATAGATTTGTCATAGCCAATCCCTTGATCAATTAAAGTTCTTGAAAATGTGTTTGAAGGAGTGGCCCTTCAGTAGCTTGACAATTGTTTAATTGATAGAATTTGATTTTAATTGATTGTATTTATTGTTTAATTGATTATTTCATTGTTTAATTTGTTAATTTGAGAGAATTGAAAACCAACTGATTGGCTCAACTATTAAGTGTCTGTCAGTAAGGACAGGGAGAGGAAGGTGAGCCACTGATCATTTGTACTGCTGGTGCTTTTAAAATTAATTTAGTCCTTTTTACAAGTCTTGTTTTTCTCAGTTGTTTATAAGCGTTTTTAGTGTTCCACATCATTATCTGTATCTGTATCTGTTTAAGCAACAAAATTATCTGTATCTGTATCTGTATTCGGATAGAACACTGGAAGTCACGTTAAATCGGGCAAATGTTGTATTTTCTCACATAATATTTATTGGCAAGGCAATCGTTGTGCCTTCAAAGGATCAAATTGATTTAATATTGACATATAATTATGAAATATATTTCCACATCCTCATACTGTACTTTTCATCTCTCTCGCTTTTTAAAAAATTTTTATTTTTAACTAAACTAAGTTTCACGAACTGTCTGAACCCCACACCCCCCCTTAACTGGGGGACATTGAACAATCAGAAACTGAAAAAAATGTTTCATAAATCGAAAGATTCCGTTTTGCACTGGAAATAGAAACTATTTACAGTAAAGTATATAGAAAAGTATCCTTCAGTTGAATAATTATGAATAATCTTAAATTCCAATGATGCTGCGTTCGCGTTTCTTAACGTTACTGCAGTTCGCTAGGGAAGCGTGAATTACGACTTTACAACAGTAATTACATAACTGTAATACATTAACTTTTTTGCCTGTTTTATTTTATTTATTTTATTTATTTTTTCCCTACTGAACTAAGTTTGGATAGACTGCAACCATCCGAACCCACCACCACCCCCCCTAAACTAGGGCGGGACACTGACCAGTCAGTTTGAACTAGGAAAATGAAGCTTTATAAATCAAGACAGTCTTTTAAACATTTTCTCACTGAACTCTTTTTGTAAGGCTATACCTCCCTAACATGGGTCAATGAATCATCAGTTAGCCAAGACCTATGGCTGATACACACAGCATACATCTTAAAAGGATGAATATTGACTGAAATACAAGGTAAAACGTCGTTTTTTTCAATATTTCAAATGGAGGAAATGAACACACAGCTAAAAACTACAGGTTCTAAGCTTCATTTTGATCTATAGGTTATGTGTGTTGGAAAGAAATCCAGCTGCTGTAACGGTACGGGTGCTGGGACCCAGGCGCAGAATGGGAAAAAAAAACACGAAACTCAAAAGGGAGAAAATTAACAAAGACTTTACTTACAGAAAATAAAGGCAAACAAACAGGGAACAGAAAAGGACACGAAGGGCAAAAACACAAACTCAAAAAATATCTAAATAAAACAGAAAACAAGAGGAACTCACAAACATGGGCAGGGCAGAACACAGGCAGGTAGAGGACAAGGGCAGGTCAAACAGAGCACAAGGGCAGGTCAAACAAAACACAGGCAGGTATAATCGGTCTGAAACATACGCAAGTTGGGAACAAACACAAGAAGGCAGGTACATGAAAGTCAGGAAACAAACACAAGGAACCAGCACCCGAGTCAAGGGAACAGAGAACTTAAATAGACAGGGGTAACAAGACACAGGTGAACTCAAAAAGCAATCAAACCAAAAGGAGGGGATAAGACACAGGTGGGAACAATGATGGGATAACGAGACAATGAAACAATCATACAATTAACAGGGGGGGAGCAGGACACAAAACAGAAGTGCCGCCATCTGGCGGCCCAACAAGGGAAACACAGACAGGAAAACAGGACCATGACAGCTGCCACACCAGGCTTTTGTCTCGCTAGCTCCCGCACCTGACACCTCCTCCTCCTCGATGCGAGAGTTTCCCTGAGTGATAGCCGGGAACGATCAGCCCACTGCCTGCTGTGCACTGACTCGGTGGGGGCGACTACAAAATATAGCGATCACATTTCAATAATATGTAGTCAATGAAACGACTAGTTAGTGAAATCAAAGTCCTATGTTGCAAACAGAATGGGTATCATCTTTTAATTAGAGGTTATCTAAATGAATCCGATCTCTTTTGCTAGCTAACTTTGTGCACATAGCAGCTGCAGGAGTTCCAGATATAGCTAGCAGCCGTGCATAACTGGTGCCGCCCCCCTCTCTCTCTCTCTGTCCATGTAACGTTAAATAGAGGCTATGAGAACTCGACATGGAGCTGACTTTTTTAAAATTCTGAATCCGAATAATAACAAGCAACTTCAGGTAGAAGAAATATCTGTTTCCATCGCATTATTTGTGCTTTCCCGAATACCGTATTCGGATTCTGATTCACCCCAACTCTGCAGGGTAAGCAATGCTCTAAACGGGGGGAAAGGCGCACACACACACACATGCACCAACATACGCACACGCACATGTGCATATGCACACACACACTGAGTGAAAGCCTGCTGTGACATCAAACGGGAAAACGCACGTGCCCACGCACGCGCGCACCTACACTAACACTGTATCGAGCCTAGTCTTGAAAATCCCCAGAGTTTCTGCCTCTACTACATGACCTGGCAGGCTATTCCACATATTGACTACTCTCTGTGTGAAACAATTCTCTTGAAGAGGTCTGAAGCATCCTATGTCTTTCCTCATAGATTTTATCTTTCCTACCAGGAATGAATTTTGTTGCTCTTCTTTGAAATTTTTCCAGAGCCTCTATATCTTTCTTGTAGTAGTGAACCTAATGTGAACCCCTTTACCGACCATGCAGCTGGGGGTTCGACTCCCACCGTGGCACCCTCTGTACTGTGACCCCATCTCCATCTGTAACCCTCACGGCTCTCCCCCGGTTTCAGGCTCTCCTTTAACCCTTTGAGGTGTGAGATGACAAATATGTGATTCTTAACTGAACGTTCAAATGCTGATGTAGCAATCACTACTATTATTTGTAAGTGATAGGTTTGAACAATTCAGTTCCTTCCTGCGTCTTAACCTCATCTGAACACACATTCCCACACTCACACTCTGTAACTGCTTCCCATTGTTAGAGACAAATGGTTACAAATACAGTTCAATTACTGTTTGTAAGGATATACAATAGCCACAGATCAAGGGGGTGTCACCGGCAGCAGGCGATTTGGGTGACCTCGGGAAGTCTGTTGGAATGTATATTCCTTCCTGGGAATGTTTACGCATGGCAATAACCACACCTCTCAAGAGTATACTTAAACCCTCACTTGTGACTGTCTCGTTGAGATTCCTACCAAGCGCTTGTTGTGGCACCGTGGCGAGTCTCCCTTTGCGCATCGTTTTAAAAATCTTTTCATTGGAAAGTGGTCCTCAGTGTGTTACTTCACCCTTCTCAACTTGGATCCGCACGGGAAAAGATTCCCAACAAAAGCAATGGAGTTCTAGAACACTGACTAGACCAAAAGTAGACCAAAAATCTACTCTTCAAAAGGATTGTAAATATAACTTCAAGCAGAAGATCCATACATCCATTATCTATACCCTCTTATCCTGAGCAGAGTAGCGGGCCAAGCAGAATATATGTTGATAGAATTTCTTCCTTTTCAAATTTTTTTTTTTATTTTTTAAAAAGTGACCAGAATTGGGATTTTGCAGTAATGGGACATGCTTACAGATGCATTTAGGGCTTCTGAACTGGGGTGAAATGGGGAAAGGATAATTACTGTTTTTATTTATGTCATTCAAAACATTTTAAGTGAGAAAACGGTTGAAAAACTCAGCACCTCAGTAACTTGCAGTACCCATTTCCTGATAGTGTAATGGTAATATTATGCATGCATGGTTTTGCTGATGCATCAGATCTTTTTTTTGTCAAATTAGAGTAACTTTTGTGTAACTAGAGAATCACATTCTATCAGTTGGCTTTTTTGTGGTAGCAAGAAATGAATTAATCATTACTTAATTAAGTTAGTCAGATTAAGATGTAATGCATATGCATAACATTACAGGCATTTAGCAGACGCTCTTATCCAGAGCGACTTACACAACTTTTTACATAGCATCCATTTATACAGCTGGATATATACTGAAGCAATGCAGGTTAAGTACCTTGCTCAAGGGTACAACGGCAGTGTCCTTACCCGGGAATGGAACCTGCGACCTTTCGGTTACAAGCGCAGTTCCTTACCCACTGTGCCACACTCCGTCTTGCACATATAGCAGTGATGCGTTGTGTCATGATTAAATAACAAAAGCTCAGCTGCTGTTGTCTGTCACAGGTTCAATAGACCCGAGTCACGTCATGTATTTAATTTGTGGCTTCGTCGCGTGATGTTGTACGAAGTGTCCACCTCGTTCTCAACCACAGGCGCACGCATCTATTTACATCATGCATTAAAACGTCTTGAGACAGTTAATAATTTTACATGCAAGTATTTTTATGCACTTTAGAGGGCGCTGTTGCAATAAACGAGGTAAAGGCGCGGCCATGGAAGTGAAAGTAAAAGTAAGAACATTTTTTTTATCGTGCGTTGTTAGAACGTGCGAGTAAGCAGCGTTTTCATAATTCCTTTTCAGAAGCCTACTTTACGTTTTTCGAGTATTAGCATAGTCACACAAAGTTTGTACAGACTTTCGTAGACCTCATGATGAAAATCAAGATGAGAGTTTTCTGTTGGGTTCTGTCGTTGTTCTGCGCTATCAGGACGGAAGGTAAACGGACTTTTCTCAGTAGTAGCCTACGGCAACAGCTGGTGTTTAAACGAAAAAAAGTAGTATATGACATTTAAAAACAATTTTATGATGATTTCCGCATAAAGCATCTGTGCGTATAGTTTCCTATGGAATTAAAATCATTTTGATTGCTACATAATTATTACCGTAATAACTCAGTTTCGTTTTTAATTATGTTTGTGTTTACCAATATACTGATTTTATTGCTGTATGATTTTGACTCCATTTGCATTCTAGTTTAGATTTTGGTATTATAATTTATTCATTAAATAAAACGGATGCAACGGGATTTTTATGCTTTTTGCACGTATTGTGAAGGAATTTCAAACGGTCTTTGGTTCCAGGATTTGCAGTGGGGGCTCCTGCTATGCCCCTAGTTGTCCAGTTGGGGGCGTCTGTAACGTTGCCCTGCTCTGTGGATACCCCACTACCTCTGCATGAGCTGGAGGTGCAGTGGATGAGGGAGGATTCTGGATCCCTGGTGCATTTGTTCCAGGAAGGAGAGAGTAGGCCAGAATCACAGAGCCCAGCTTACAGCGGCAGGGCCGATTTTTTCTCTGAAGAAATCTCCAAAGGAAACTTCTCTCTGTTGCTTAGGAATGTCACTAGTGAAGACAAAGGACTGTACAAGTGTGTAGTTCACACTGTTCACGAGTCCAATGAAACAAAGGTGAAAATAGATATTGGTAAGTACCCCCAGCCCACTTGTCCCGATGCAATTTCAGACAGCTTCGTTGTGGTTACATATTTGAAAAGTAATTTATTGCATGAAATTTGTTGGAAAACAAGCTGAATTTTCAGTTTCTATGAAAAATAGTCATTATGATAAAATGAACAGAAATTATTTGCTTACATGCATAGAGGAGCGTGAAGGTAGAATATACCACACCCTGTAAAAATGAAATACAAATGAAAAATGTAACTTGTATTTTTCAGAACGGCTGTTTGTGACTGGTGCAGACGTGCCAGTATTTGCATATGCTGATGAGGATGTGATTCTGAACTGCTCAGTGGACACCCATGTTCCTCTCAAAGAGTTAGAAGTAGAGTGGATAAAGACAAACGGGAAATCTTGGTGCTGCTGTTTTCTGAGGGGGAGAACAGACCAGAGTCACAGCATGAGAGATTCAGGGGACGTGCTGAGTTCTTCACTGAGGAGATTCCCCAAGGAAACTTCTCTCTGAAACTGAGGGATGTAAAAACAGAAGACAAAGGAGAATTCATGTGTAAAGTCCATACAGACAGAGAATCAGTCAACGCAACGGTATGGCTACGAGAACTTGGTAAGTAACATGACCACACACAAACTCACTCCAAAATGTAGGCTACATTTACCAGATAAGGGGGAAACACAGAGAGTGTAGTGTTTTAATTTTGAAATAAGGATTTTTAAAAAATGATATATTAATGTTGTGAAAGACAACATTTTATCTTCAAGTATGTTTTGTCACTAATGTCTAACATTCAGATATTAATTATTAAAACAGCTGAGTCAGGCGATGAATCTATGCAAATGTCAGTCATTTTCTTTTAATCCATAAATCCAGTGTATCAAAAATACAAAATCTTCACAAAGTAATGTTCTTGTGCATATGTGCACAAGGACGGAGTGTAGCACAGTGGGTAAGGAACTGGGCTTGTAACCAAAAGGTCGCAGGTTCGATTCCCGGGTAAGGACACTGCCCTTGTACCCTTGAGCAAGGTACTTAACCTGCATTGCTTCAGTATATATCCAGCTGTATAAATGGATACAATGTAAAATGTTGTGTAAGTCGCTGTAGATGAGAGCATCTGCTAAATACCTGTAATGTAATGTAATGTTTTGGCTACCCCAGAAGTAATTCCTGATAAATTGGCTCAGGAACATCAAGAGGTGTTCCCAGTGTGTGCTGTTACTCAAGTCATGGCATGGGATGAAAAGAGTCGAAGCTTAATTAATGATCTTAGCTCAATCAATTAATCAATTATAGGTCAGCCAATGAGATTTACCAGATTGACAGTACCCACAATGCATTTTTAAGTATTTCTCTTTGCCAATTGGTACACAGAATTATAAAATCTCAAAACATCACTCATACCTTTCCTTGCTAATAGTGCTCCATGCTGAATAAATGTTTTTGGTCGGAGTTATCAGTGTTTCTCAACCCCTGGTCCTGGGGACCCACTGTGTATATAGATTTGTCATAGCCAATCTCTTGCTCAATTAAAGTTCTTGAAAACGTGTCTGAAGGAGTGGCCCTTCAGTAGCTAACAATTGTTTGATTGAATTTGATTTTAATTGATTGTGTTTATTGTTTAATTGATTATTTAATTGTTTAATTTGTTAATTTGAGAGAATTGAAAACCAACTGATTGGCTCAACTATTTAAGTGTCTGTCAGTAGGGACAGGGAGAGGAAGGTGAGCCACTGATCATTTGTACTGCTGGTGCTTTTAAAATTAATTTAGTCCTTTTTACAAGTCTTGTTTTTCTCAGTTGTTTTTAAGCCTTTTTAGTGTTCCACCATAATTGTGTGTAAAACAATGCATGTTTGGCTTGTTGCCATTTTCTGTCAGTAAACTCCATTTATATTACACAAATAGTTTCAGGTTCCCAAACACTGAGAAAATGGGACCCAACTGAGTTCACCTGTCAGTTTTTAAGTGAATCAATTAGCTATGGAACCTCTTTCAACTGAAATTATTAGAAAGGGGTACAGACAGGGGGCAGCAGCGAGGGTTACAGACAGGGGGCAGCAGAGAGGGTTACAGACAGGGGACAGCAAAGTGTGTTACAGACAGGGGGCAGTAGAAAGGGATACAAACGGGGCAGCAGAGAGGGGTACAGACAGGGGGCAGCAGAGAGGGTCACCGACAGGGGGCAGTAGAGAAGGGTTCTGACAGGGGGCAGTAGAGAGCGATACATACAGGGGGCAGCAGTGGGCAGTAGAGAGCGATACAGACAGGGGGCAGCAGAGAGGGTTACAGACAGGGGACAGCAGATAGGGCTACAGACAGGGGGCAGCAAAGAGGGTCACTGACAGGGGGCAGCAGAGAGGGGTACAGACAGGGGGCAGCAGAGAGGGGTACAGACAGGGGGCAGCAGAGAGGGGTACAGACGGGGCAGCAGAGAGGTTTACAGACAAGGGCCAGCAGAGAGGGGTACAGACAGAGGGCAGCAGAGAGTGTTACAGACAGGGGGCAGCAGAGACGGTTGCAGACAGTGGGGCAGCAGAAAGGGATACAGACAGGGGGCAGCAGAAA
>NW_026985640.1:0-12278 GCF_018555375.3 Anguilla rostrata | reverse complement strand
AACTCCATAGCAACGTCCTAGCAACCCATAACAACCAGCTAGAAAACCCTAGCAACCATCTAGAATTCCATAGCAACCACCTGGAACACCATAGCAAATGCCTAGCAACACCCTAGCAACCGCCTATATCTCCATAGCAACCACCTAGCAACATCCTAGCAACCATTAGAAACTCCTCAGCAACCACCTAGCAACACCCTAGCAACCACGAACACCATAGCAACCACCTAGCAAACACCACTAGCAAAATCTGGAACACCATAACAACTGCCTAGCAACACCCTAGCAACCACATGGAACACCATAGCAACGACCTAGCAACACCCTAGCAACCACCTAGAACTCCATAGCAACTACCTACCACTGTTCACTCCGTTCAGCACTAAGTCGACTTCGCGTTGGCGGCAACCACACTTGTCTAGTTATTATTATTATTATTCCACCCATTTTTTGGACCGCTACTCCTCCCAGAGTTTTCACACCACATACGCGTGCAATATGTCAAATCGAGCGGCTTCATCGGGAATGGTGTGCTATTACTTTTTGGAAAGTTTGGGTGGACGGTTTTTGAAATATTTGAATTTTTGTGTGCAATTTTTCCCATAGAGAATGAATGGCGGAATGTTCACCTTTGTGATGTCACAATGCTCTGTCTTTTCACCCTTGTGATGTCACAATAGTCTGTCTTCTAGCAGCAGTACTCTGGTCGCTCGCTAGATTTGAACATTCTCCCATTCATCTCTATGGGGAAAAATTGCCCACAAATTGTGCAATGCCTCATTGGACATGGTAGAGAGTCCTTTGTCCATTGGTGGAGATCAGCCTTGCTCCCCTTCCTCATTGGCCGATGTTTGATATTTCATAACTTTTGAACCGTTTGTCATAGAAAACTATGGGTCGCGTCATTGGACTCAGTAAAGACCTAGCAACTGCCTAGAACTCCATAGCAACCCCCTAGCAACATCCTAGCAACCGGCTCTAACTCCATAGCAACGACCTAGCAACCCATAACAACCAGCTAGAAAACCCTAGCAACCATCTAGAATTCCATAGCAACCACGTGGAACACCATAGAAAATGCCTAGCAACACCCTAGCAACCGCCTATAACTCCATAGCAACCACCTAGCAACATCCTAGCAACCACTTAGAATACCCTAGCAACCACCTAGCAACACCCTAGCAACCACCTGGAACACCATAGCAACCACCTAGCAACACCCTAGCAACAATCTGGAACACCATAACAACTGCCTAGCAACACCCTAGCAACCACATGGAACACCATAGCAACGACCTAGCAACACCCTAGCAACCACCTGGAACACCATAGCAACCACCTAGCTACACCCTAGCAACTGCCTATAACTCCATAGCAAATGCCTAGCAACACCCTAGCAACCGGCTATAACTCCATAGCAACCACCTAGCAACACCATAGCAACCGCCTAGAACTCCATAGCAACCACCTAGCAACACCCTAGCAACCACCTAGAACTCCATAGCAACCACCTAGCAACACCCTAGCAACGGCCTAGAACTCCATAGCAACCACCTAGCAACACCATAGCAACCACCTAGAACTCCATAGCAACCACCTAGCAACATCCTAGCAACCACTTCGAATACCCTAGCAACCCCCTAGCAACACCCTAGCAACCACCTAGAACTCCATAGCAACCACCTAGCAACACCCTAGCAACCGCCTAGAACTCCATAGCAACCACCTAGCAACACCCTAGCAACCACCTGGAACACCATAGCAACCGCCTAGCAACATCCTAGCAACCACTTGGTACACCATAACAACTGCCTAGCAACACCCTAGCAACCACCTGAACTCCATAGCAACCACCTAGACAACACATAGCAACCACCTGAAACCATAGCAACCACCTAGCAACACCATAGCAACCACCTAGAACTCCATAGCAACCCTAGCAACACCCTAGCAACGCCTAGAACTCCATAGCAACCACCTAGCAACACCTAGCAACACCTGACCTAGCAACACCTAGCACACTAGCAACCACCTAGCAACCACCTAGCAACACCTAGCAACACTGAACCATAGCAACCACCTAGCAACCACCACTAGCAACCTAGCAACCACTAGAACTAGCACCACTACAACACCTAGCAACCTGAACCTAGAACACCATAGCAACACCTAGCAACCACCTGAACCTAACACCTACAACACTAGCACCACCATAGCAACCTAGCAACACCTAGCACACTAGACCATAGCACACCTAGCAACACCCTAGCAACCGCCTAAACTCATAGCAACCCTAGCAACCTAGCAACCACCTAGAACCCATAGCAACGCCTAGCAACACTAGCAACCACCTAGCAACACCTAGCAACCACCTAGCAACACCTAGCAACGCCTAAACTCCATAGCAACCACCTAGCAACATCCTTAGCAGACCACCTAGAATCCCTAGCAACACCCAGCAACGCCTTAACTCCATAGCAAACCTAGCAACACCCTAGCAACCACTATAACCCATACAACCACCTAGCAACACCCTAGCAACCACCTGGAACACCATAGCAACCACCTAGCAACACCCTAGCAACCGCCTAGAACTCCATAGCAACCACCTAGCAACACCCTAGCAACCACCTAGAACTCCATAGCAACCACCTAGCAACACCCTAGCAACCACCTAGAACTCCATAGCAACCACCTAGCAACACCATAGCAACCACTTAGAATACCCTAGCAACCCCCTAGAAACACCCTAGCAACCACCTATAACTCCATAGCAACCACCTAGCAACATCCTAGCAACCACCTAGAATACCGTAGCAACACCCTAGCAACCGCCTATAACTCCATAGCAACCACCTAGCAACACCCTAGCAACGGCCTAGAACTCCATAGCAACCACCTAGCAACACCCTAGCAACCGCCTAGATCTCCATAGCAACCACCTAGCAACACCCTAGCAACACACTAGCAACCACCTAGAACTCCATAGCAACCACCTAGCAACACCCTAGCAATGGCCTAGAACTCCATAGCAACCACCTAGAACTCCATAGCAACATCCTAGCAACCACCTAGAACTCCATAGCAACCACCTAGCAACATCCTAGCAACCACTTCGAAAACCCTAGCAACCACCTAGCAACACCCTAGCAACCGCCTAGAACTCCATAGCAACCACCTAGCAACACCATAGCAACACCAGAACTCCATAGCAACCACCTAGCAACCCCCTAGCAACCACCTAGAACCCATACAACCACCTAGCAACACCCTAGCAACGGCCTAGAACTCCATAGCAACCACCTAGCCACACCATAGCAACCGCCTAGAATTCAATAGCAACCACCTAGCAACACCATAGCAACCACCTAGAACTCCATAGCAACCACCTAGCAACACCCTAGCAACGGCCTAGAACTCCATAGCAACCACCTAGAACTCCATAGCAACCACCTAGCAACATCCTAGCAACCACCTAGAACTCCATAGCAACCACCTAGCAACATCCTAGCAACCACTTAGAAAACCCTAGCAACCACCTAGCAACACCCTAGCAACCGCCTAGAACTCCATAGCAACCACCTAGCAACACCATAGCAACCGCCTAGAACTCCATAGCAACCACCTGGCAACACCCTAGCAACCACCTAGAACTCCATAGCAACCACCTAGCAACACCCTAGCAACGGCCTAGAACTCCATAGCAACCACCTAGCCTCACCATAGCAACCGCCTAGAATTCAATAGCAACCACCTAGCAACACCATAGCAACCACCTAGAACTCCATAGCAACCACCTAGCAACACCCTAGCAACGGCCTAGAACTCCATAGCAACCACCTAGCAACACCATAGTAACTGCCTAGAACTCCATAGCAACCACCTAGCAACATCCTAGAAACCACTTAGAATACCCTAGCAACTCCCTAGCAACCACCTAGAACTCCATAGCAACCACCTAGCAACACCCTAGCAACCGCCTAGAACTCCATAGCAACCACCTAGCAACAACATAGCGCCTAGAACTCCATAGCAACCACCTAGAACTCCATAGCAACCACCTAGCAACACCCTAGCAACGGCCTAGAACTCCATAGCAACCACCTAGCAACACCATAGCAACCGCCTAGAACTCCATAGCAACCACCTAGCAACACCATAGCAACCACCTAGCAACACCATAGCAACTGCCATGAACTCCATAGCAACCACCTAGCAACACCATAGCAACTGCCATGAACTCCATAACAATCACCTAGCAACACCCTAGCAATGACCTGGAACACCATAGCAACCACCTAGCAACACCCTAGCAACCACTTGGAACACCATAACAACTGCCTAGCAACACCCTAGCCACCACCTATAACTCCATAGCAACCACCTGGAACTCCATAGCAACCACCCAACAACACACTAGCAACCACCTGGAACACCATAGCAAATGCCTATCAACACCCTAGCAACCAGCTTTAACTCCAAAGCAACCACCTAGCAACACCATAGCAACCACCTAGAACTCCATAGCAACCACCTAGCAACACCCTAGCAACCATCTGGAACACCATAGCAACCACCTAGCAACACCCTAGCATCCACCTGTAACACCATAACAACTGCCTAGCAACACTATAGCAACCACCTAGCAACATGCTAGCAACCACCTAGAATACCCTAGCAACACCCTAGCAACTGCCTATAACTCCATAGCAAATGCCTAGCAACACCCTAGCAACCGCCTATAACTCCATAGCAACCACCTAGCAACATCCTAGCAGCCACCTAGAATACCCTAGCAACACCCTAGCAACTGCCTATAACTCCATAGCAAATGCCTAGCAACACCCTAGCAACCGGCTATAACTCCATAGCAACCACCTAGCAACACCCTAGCAACCACCTGGAATACCATAACAACTGCCTAGAAACACCCTAGCAACTGCCTTGAACTCCTTAGCAACCACCTAGCAACCACTTAGCATACCCTAGCATCCACCTAGCAATGCCCTAGCAACCACCTGGAGCTCAATAGCAACCACCTGAAACTCCATAGCAACCACCTAGCAACACCCTAGCAACTGCCTGAGACATCATAGCAACAACCTACCACTGTTCACTCCGTTCAGCACAAAGTCGACTTTGCGTTGGCGGCAACCACACTTCACAATTTCTGCAGGAATTGTCTAGTTAGTGTGGTTGCCTTAGGGCAACTACACTATTATTATTAGTGTGGTTGCCTTAGGGCAACTACACTATTATTATTGCACATATTATTATTATTATTATTTATTCCGCCCATTTTTTGGACCGCTTCTCCTCCCAGAGTTTTTGCACCACATACACTGCAATATGTCAAATCGAAAACGGTTGATCGGGAATGGTGTGCTATTACTTTGTGGAAAGATTGGTTGCACGGTTTTTGAAAAATTTGCATTTTTGTGGGCAATTTTTCCCATAGAGAAGAATGCGGAATGTTCACCTTTGTGATGTCACAATGCTCTGTCTTCTCACCCTTGTGATGTCACAATGCCCTGTCTTCTGGCAGCAGTACTCTGGTATTCTCTAGATTTGAACATTCTGCCATTCATCTCTATGGGGAAAAATTGCCCACAAATTGTGCAATGCCTCATTGGACATGGTAGAGAGTCCTTTGTCCATTGGTGGAGATCAGCCTCGCCCCCCTTCCTGATTGGCCGATGTTTGATATTTCATAACTTTTGAACCGTTTGTCATAGAGAACTATGGGGCGCGTCATTGGACTCAGTAAAGACCTAGCAACCGCCTAGAACTCCATAGCAACCCCTAGCAACATCCTAGCAACCGGCTCTAACTCCATAGCAACGACCTAGCAACCCATAACAACCAGCTAGAAAACCCTAGCAACCATCTAGAATTCCATAGCAACCACCTGGAACACCATAGCAAATGCCTAGCAACACCCTAGCAACCGCCTATAACTCCATAGCAACTACCTAGCAACATCCTAGCAACCATTTAGAATACCCTAGCAACCACCTAGCAAAACCCTAGCAACCACCTGGAACACCATAGCAACCACCTAGCAACACCCTAGCAACAATCTGGAACACCATAACAACTGCCTAACAACACCCTAGCAACCACATGGAACACCATAGCAACGACCTAGCAACACCCTAGCAACCACCTAGAACTCCATAGCAACCACCTTGCAACACCCTAGCAACCGCCTAGAACTCCATAGCAACCACCTAGCAACACCATAGCAACCGCCTAGAACTCCATAGCAACCACCTAGCAACACCATAGCAACCGCCTAGAACTCCATAGCAACCACCTAGCAACACCATAGCAACCGCCTAGAACTCCATAGCAACCACCTAGCAACACCCTAGCAACCACCTAGATCTCCATAGCAACCACCTAGCAACACTCTAGCAACGGCCTAGAACTTCATAGCAACCACCTCGCAACACCCTAGCAACGGCCTAGAACTCCAAAGCAACCACCAAGCAACACCATAGCAACTGCCTAAAACTCCATAGCAACCACCTAGAACTCCATAGCAACCAACTAGCAACACCATAGCAACCGCCTAGAACGCCATAACAACCACCTAGCTACACCCTAGCAACCACCTAGAACTCCATAGCAACCACCTAGCAACACCATAGCAACGGCCTTGAACTCCATAGCAACCACCTAGCAACACCCTAGCAACCACCTAGCAACAGCATAGCAACCGCCTAGAACTCCAAAGCAACCACCTAGCAACATCCTAGCAACCCCCTGGAACACCATAGCAACCACCTAGCAACACCCTAGCAACCACTTGGAACACCATAACTGCCTAGCAACACCCTAGCAACCACTGGAACACCATAGCAACCACCTAGCAACACCCTAGAAACCACCTAGAACTCCAAAGCAACCACCTAGCAACACCCTAGCAACCGCCTAGAACTCCATAGCAACCACCTAGCAACACCCTAGCAACGGCCTAGAACTCCTTAGCAACCACCTAGCAACACCATAGCAACCGCCTAAAACTCCATAGCAACCACCTGGCAACAGCCTAGCTACCACCTAGCAACACCCTAGCAACCACCTAGAACTCCATAGCAACCACCTAGCAACACCCTAGCAACCGCCTATAACTCCAAAGCAACCACCTAGCAACATCTTAGCAGCCACCTAAAATACCCTAGCGACCACCTAAAATTCTATGAAACCACTTAGAACTCCATAGAACCACCTAGCAACACCCTAGCAACTGCCTCAGACATCATAGCAACTACCTACCACTGTTCACTCCGTTCAGCACAAAGTCGACTTTGCGTTGGCGGCAACCACACTTCACAATTTCTGCAGGAATTGTCTAGTTGCACATATTATTATTATTCTATCTTTCCACCCATTTTTTGGACCGCTACTCCTCCCAGAGTTTTCGCACCACATACACATGCAATATGTCAAATCGAGCGGCCTGATCGGGAATAGAGCGCTATTACTTTGTGGAAAGATTGGTTGCACGGTTTTTGAAAAATTTGAATTTTTGTGGGCAATTTTTCCCATAGAGAATGAATGGCGGAATGTTCACCTTTGTAATGTCACAATGCTCTGTCTTCTCACCCTTGTGATGTCACAATGCCCTGTCTTCTGGCAGCAGTACTCTGGTCTCTCTCTAGATTTGAACATTCGGCCATTCATCTCTATGGGGAAAAATTGCCCACAAATTGTGCAATGCCTCATTGGACATGGTAGAGAGTCCTTTGTCCATTGGTGGAGATCAGCCTCGCCCCCCTTCCTGATTGGCCGATGTTTGATATTTCATAACTTTTGAACCGTTTGTCATAGAGAACTATGGGTTGCGTCATTGGACTCAGTAAAGACCTAGCAACCACCTAGAACTCCATAGCAACCACCTAGCAACACCCTAGCAACCACCTAGAACTCCAAAGCAACCACCTAGCAACATCCTAGCAACCACTTCGGATACCCTAGCATCCCCCTAGCAACACCCTAGCAACCACCTAGAACTCCATAGCAACCACCTAGCAACACCCTAGCAACCGCCTAGAACTCCATAGCAACCAACTAGCAACACCATAGCAACCGCCTAGAACTCAGTAGCAACCACCTAGCAACACCCTAGCAACCACCTAGAACTCCATAGCAACCACCTAGCACCACCCTAGCAACGGCCTAGAACTCCATAGCAACCACCTAGCAACACCATAGCAACCACCTAGAACTCCATAGCAACCACCTAGCAACATCCTAGCAACCACTTCGAATACCCTAGCAACCCCCTAGCAACACCCTAGCAACCACCTAGAACTCCATAGCAACCACCTAGCAACACCCTAGCAACCGCCTAGAACTCCATAGCAACCGCCTAGCAACACCCTAGCAACCACCTAGAACTCCATAGCAACCACCTAGCAACACCCTAGCCACCGCCTAGAACTCCATAGCAACCACCTAGCAACACCCTAGCAACACCCTAGCAACCACCTAGAACTCCATAGCAACCACCTAGCAACACCCTAGCAACGGCCTAGAACTCCATAGCAACCACCTAGCAACACCATAGCAACCACCTAGAACTCCATAGCAACCACCTAGCAACATCCTAGCAACCACATCGAATACCCTAGCAGCCCCCTAGCAACAGCCTAACAACCGCCTAGAACTCCATAGCAACCACCTAGCAACACCCTAGCAACCGCCTAGAACTCCATAGCAACCACCTAGCAACACCATAGCAACCGCCTAGAACTCCATAGCAACCACCGAGCAACACCCTAGCAACCACCTAGAACTCCATAGCAACCACCTAGCAACACCCTAGCAACGGCCTAGAACTCCATAGCAACCACCTAGCAACACCATAGCAACCGCCTAGAATTCCATAGCAACCACCTAGCAACCCCATAGCAACTGCCTTGAACTCAATAGCAACCACCTAGCAACACCATAGCAACCACCTAGAACTCCATAGCAACCACCTAGCAACACCATAGCAACCACCTAGAACTCCATAGCAACCACCTAGCAACACCCTAGCAACCATCTGGAACACCATAGCAACCACCTAGCAACACCCTAGCATCCACCTGTAACACCATAACAACTGCCTAGCAACACTATAGCAACCACCTAGCAACATGCTAGCAACCACCTAGAATACCCTAGCAACACCCTAGCAACTGCCTATAACTCCATAGCAAATGCCTAGCAACACCCTAGCAACCGCCTATAACTCCATAGCAACCACCTAGCAACATCCTAGCAGCCACCTAGAATACCCTAGCAACACCCTAGCAACTGCCTATAACTCCATAGCAAATGCCTAGCAACACCCTAGCAACCGGCTATAACTCCATAGCAACCACCTAGCAACACCCTAGCAACCACCTGGAATACCATAACAACTGCCTAGAAACACCCTAGCAACTGCCTTGAACTCCTTAGCAACTACCTAGCAACCACTTAGCATACCCTAGCATCCACCTAGCAATGCCCTAGCAACCACCTGGAGCTCAATAGCAACCACCTGAAACTCCATAGCAACCACCTAGCAACACCCTAGCAACTGCCTGAGACATCATAGCAACAACCTACCACTGTTCACTCCGTTCAGCACAAAGTCGATGCTTGCAGCAAGCACACACTTCACAATTCTGCAGGAATTGTACTAGTTAGTGTTGCCTTAGGGCAACTACACTATTATTATTAGTGTGGTTGCCTTAGGGCAACTACACTATTATTATTGCACATATTATTATTATTATTATTTATTCCGCCCATTTTTTGGACCGCTTCTCCTCCCAGAGTTTTTGCACCACATACACGTGCAATATGTCAAATCGAGCGGCTTGATCGGGAATGGTGTGCTATTACTTTGTGGAAAGATTGGTTGCACGGTTTTTGAAAAATTTGCATTTTTGTGGGCAATTTTTCCCATAGAGAATGAATGGCGGAATGTTCACCTTTGTGATGTCACAATGCTCTGTCTTCTCACCCTTGTGATGTCACAATGCCCTGTCTTCTGGCAGCAGTACTCTGGTATTCTCTAGATTTGAACATTCTGCCATTCATCTCTATGGGGAAAAATTGCCCACAAATTGTGCAATGCCTCATTGGACATGGTAGAGAGTCCTTTGTCCATTGGTGGAGATCAGCCTCGCCCCCCTTCCTGATTGGCCGATGTTTGATATTTCATAACTTTTGAACCGTTTGTCATAGAGAACTATGGGTCGCGTCATTGGACTCAGTAAAGACCTAGCAACCGCCTAGAACTCCATAGCAACCCCCTAGCAACATCCTAGCAACCGGCTCTAACTCCATAGCAACGACCTAGCAACCCATAACAACCAGCTAGAAAACCCTAGCAACCATCTAGAATTCCATAGCAACCACCTGGAACACCATAGCAAATGCCTAGCAACACCCTAGCAACCGCCTATAACTCCATAGCAACTACCTAGCAACATCCTAGCAACCATTTAGAATACCCTAGCAACCACCTAGCAACACCCTAGCAACCACCTGGAACACCATAGCAACCACCTAGCAACACCCTAGCAACAATCTGGAACACCATAACAACTGCCTAGCAACACCCTAGCAACCACATGGAACACCATAGCAACGACCTAGCAACACCCTAGCAACCACCTAGAACTCCATAGCAACCACCTTGCAACACCCTAGCAACCGCCTAGAACTCCATAGCAACCACCTAGCAACACCATAGCAACCGCCTAGAACTCCATAGCAACCACCTAGCAACACCATAGCAACCGCCTAGAACTCCATAGCAACCACCTAGCAACACCATAGCAACCGCCTAGAACTCCATAGCAACCACCTAGCAACACCCTAGCAACCACCTAGATCTCCATAGCAACCACCTAGCAACACTCTAGCAACGGCCTAGAACTTCATAGCAACCACCTCGCAACACCCTAGCAACGGCCTAGAACTCCAAAGCAACCACCTAGCAACACCATAGCAACTGCCTAGAACTCCATAGCAACCACCGAGAACTCCATAGCAACCACCTAGCAACACCATAGCAACCGCCTAGAACTCCATAACAACCACCTAGCTACACCCTAGCAACCACCTAGAACTCCATAGCAACCACCTAGCAACACCATAGCAACGGCCTTGAACTCCATAGCAACCACCTAGCAACACCCTAGCAACCACCTAGCAACAGCATAGCAACCGCCTAGAACTCCAAAGCAACCACCTAGCAACATCCTAGCAACCCCTGGAACACCATAGCAACCACCTAGCACACACCTAGCAACCACTTGGAACACCATAACTGCCTAGCAACACCCTAGCAACCATTGGAACACCATAGCAACCACCTAGCAACACCCTAGAAACCACCTAGAACTCCAAAGCAACCACCTAGCAACACCCTAGCAACCGCCTAGAACTCCATAGCAACCACCTAGCAACACCCTAGCAACGGCCTAGAACTCCTTAGCAACCACCTAGCAACACCATAGCAACCGCCTAAAACTCCATAGCAACCACCTGGCAACAGCCTAGGAACCACCTAGCAACACCCTAGCAACCACCTAGAACTCCATAGCAACCACCTAGCAACACCCTAGCAACGGCCTTTAACTCCATAGCAACCACCTAGCAACATCTTAGCAGCCACCTAGAATACCCTAGCGACCACCTAAAATTCTATGAAACCACTTAGAACTCCATAGAACCACCTAGCAACACCCTAGCAACTGCCTCAGACATCATAGCAACTACCTACCACTGTTCACTCCGTTCAGCACAAAGTCGACTTTGCGTTGGCGGCAACCACACTTCACAATTTCTGCAGGAATTGTCTAGTTGCACATATTATTATTATTCTATCTTTCCACCCATTTTTTGGACCGCTACTCCTCCCAGAGTTTTCGCACCACATACACATGCAATATGTCAAATCGAGCGGCTGATCGGGAATGGTCGCTATTACTTTGTGGAAAGATTGGTTGCACGGTGTTTGAAAAATTTGAATTTTTGTGGGCAATTTTTCCCATAGGAATGAATGGCGGAATGTTCACCTTTGATGTCACAATGCTCTGTCTTCTCACCCTTGTGATGTCACAATGCCCTGTCTTCTGCAGCAGTACTCTGGTCTCTCTCTAGATTTGAACATTCGCCATTCATCTCTATGGGGAAAAATTGCCCACAAATTGTGCAATGCCTATTGGACATGTAGAGAGTCCTTTGTCATTGGTGAGATCAGCCTCGCCCCCCTTCCTGATTGG
>NW_026985639.1:0-15000 GCF_018555375.3 Anguilla rostrata | reverse complement strand
AGTTTGGAATAGCAACAACCACTCCACTGAAATCTGATCCCAAACCACAGGGTGTGTAGCCCCGCCTGCCCCTCCCCACACAGAAAAGAGTGCCATTCCCAGATATGCCCCAAACACATTTTAGAATAACAAACACCGGTAAAGGTGCATGAATGAATTTGGCGAAAGTACGTAAAGCATTTATATACCGTAGATACGCCGTAGCACTTGTATATATTCTAAATATATAATATTCTGCATAGCATGCCTTTGATTTATCATTTTAACATGAAGGAGTTATGTAAGAATGACATCTATTTTCACAAATTAGCAGAGTGCACGTCTCCATGAAATCATGAAAGAATGGGGAACTTCCTCTATGGGTCAAGAGTTTGCCCTCCACTGAGTTCAATGTAGAAAACCAAGGTGACCTAACAACCAAAAAAAAAAACCTCATCTGTCAATTTCTGTGATCATACATTTCAACAGGAGTTGCAGTTTTCAAAACAATGGTCGTTTTGGTCCAGACGTTTTGGGGAAATATTTATTAAAAATGTACACATTTTATTTGTACACATTTTATTACATATTTTCACAATCTGCTTCTCATATTAAGTGTAACGATCGTTAATCTGTTTTCAAAATACTATCGAGGAAGTTCTAGGTTGCTTTCAGAAGTCTGACATTCCCCATTCACTTCGATGGGAGCTCCAATGTTCTGCACTGAACATGCGCAGCACAGGGTTACTTGCGGGTCGTCGCAAGCTCAGGCTCGCAGAAGGCGTGCTTGCCTGTCTAGTTAAATATGCACGGGTATCACAGAAGATCTGTGACGTCGACGTCTGTTTGTTTATAGTTTGACGTCGCAAGTGTGACGTACTTTGAGTGCGACCCGCAACTTGGAATTAGCCAATGTCAGCCAAGTTATTTGCAACCACGAAACGTTTGTTTATATGTATACTTTTATAGATCATATGTTTGGGTATATAGTTAATATGTATAGATTTATGTTTGCAACGTAACATGTGTACGTACGTTCTTAACTTAAGTAGAAAGTTTTCAAAACACTAGCCTACCCCCTTTCTCACACTTACCGGGCGGTAGAAATAGAGTTGCTCGAATCCGTCCCTCTCTCACCGGGATCTTTTGCACCCCGTCCCCAATGAACCCTCGCTCGTGAATGCAAGAAGCTATCATCGGCTCTTCGCTACCGGAGGCTGTTTTCTCGTGCACGGAAAGGTGCACTTTGAAGGGTGAAGTCACATCTTTTCTGAACAACCTTCCCAGCTCTGTCTGAGGTTTCATAGCCCACATGAATCCCATGGGATGAACCCCGACGTAGTCTCCCCCACGAGCCGCAGATTTACTCAGATCGAGCACACCTCCAGTGTCCGCCTCAAAATGAGCGCTAGACACAAACTTATCCTGTTTCTCGTCCGTCAGTGTTGCTCGGAAAATAACTTGCTGTTTCGGGCGCAAACCTTCCACTTTTATATGCACAGGAGTGTCAAATAAACACTTTTTGTCTGGTTTTATATTAAATTTTACCGGGGTAGAAGTGAGTCCATTGCTGGTGTTCACAAAGCGCCGCGCTGCATGAGTAAAGCACGCAGAACCGGGTTTCCTCACGGCAAAAGCCATTTTAAAACCGACAAACATAAGCATCGTGGAACGGACGTAGCCTACAATACCGAGCAAGTGTCACATCGCTCGATATTCCAGATAGTCTGACTGCCGCACTGACCTGAAAACTGAACCCGTGCTGGTGACCTTTGTACAGCCTAAACGGGCGAACCGTGACGCAGACGCACAGCACAGTCACAAAAACAAAGAAAAACGAAAGTCTGTTCAACACAGGGTGGCCAGATGATTCGAGAATCCCCGATGGAAAAGTTTTTTTTCCCTCAAAATGTTAGAAATTTTGTTTTGGATTTTTACAATTTAAAGAAGTGAGTCCCAACCATCTTTCAGGTCCACCGGGTACATAAAGCTAAATTAATTTAAACCTGCAAAGAAAGATAAGTGCTGACAATTAAGAGTGAATTATAAACCTCTCCATTAACTTGTCTCATTACATTAAAGGCATTTAGCAGACGCTCTTATCCAGAGCGACTTACGCAACTTATACAGAATTTAGCTAGGCAGTTATCTTAGTTTTAATACCTGTCAGCTTCTAACAAGGTAGCCAACTGACGTTCACCGGTTTAAATCATGGTAGACGATCTAATCTGAGGAACAGTTCTTAATTTACATCAACCACAACAAGGTAAATATTTATAACCTTTAAGTGTATTTTATCTGTCATAAATAGCTTGTTTTATATGAGTTTATTAATTTAGCAGTTTTATGCTTTTAATTTCTATGAATGATCCTTTGTATCTGCATTGAACTTTTCTTTCATATAGTGAGCACCATAATTAATTGGACAGTGACACATTTTTTGTTATTTTGGTTCTGTACTCTAACACTTTGAGTTTGAAAGGATACAGGGAGGTTGAAGTGCAGACTGTCAGCTTTAATTTGAGGGTATTTTCATCCATATCGGATGAACCGTTTAGAAATGACGGCACCTTTTGTTGTTCCCCCATTTTCGGCTCTTTGAGCCGGCTCTTTTAAGTGAACGTTGGGAGCCGACTCGCATGTCTGAAGAGCCGATTTTTTTTTTAAAACACAAGACAAATAGTTAGATCCTGTAATGTCTAAGTTTTTATTGTTTTGGTGCGAATAAAAAAAAACCTAAACCTAAAACCTACTGGGCCCTTCATGTGCATATCCTCCACGAGGCACATATGGAGCCCCTAAAGGGACATACATTTTTTTTTATTATAAACTTGTGCGCACTACTTACTAAAGCGTGCCGACGATTTAGTAATTCGTGCCCAGGAGTTAATTAAGTCATGCCCACTATTTAGTCATTCGTGCGCACGAATTCATTACATATAGTCTGCATCGGATCCAGAAAGTGTGCATTTAATTATTGCAGCTAAACAGTTGTTATGTATGTCGAATGAATAAAGTAGGCAGCAAGCAGCAGTAAGTTTCAATCACTTCATTTACTGTCTCCGAACGTGACGGTGAAGCCACACTATAGGCTACGCAGCGACGGCCGTCTATCGCCGCGCCCCGTCCCCACAATCGGCTGTTTGTGGGCGTGTCACCTATTTTTTACAGACAGTTGTGTTCGTTAAATGTTGACCGGGTTTAATACTTTTTACAGTCTCTGGTTTAATATCGTGTTTCATATTCATTGTCCTGTCTGAATAAAAATCATTTTGCAGTAACCTAGATCTGAAAGATGTTAGTCAGCTGCCTAGCTAGGCTGTTTAATATCTAGCTAGTGAGTAACAACCAACAACAAAAACATTGTCTGGCTAATTAGCTAGATAACGCCTTCAGAGTTACATCTGGTCAGCTAGCTAGGTGGCTGGTAGAAACGAACAACTTGCAACTAATACATTAGGAAGATGTTTTTGTTTGTTATTGTTTGTTGTTACTCACTATAGCTAGACATTAGACAGCCTAGCTAAGCAGCTTATTAACATTTTTCAGAGGCATTTTGGGATTGCCGGCGGCGCGGCGGGAGCGGCGAGGCCGCAGTGGAGATGGCAAAAATTCAACTTTGACCCCCTCGCCGCGTCGCGGTAACCAATCTGATGTGATATAATGATTTTATTCAAACAGGACAATGAATATGAAACACGATATTAAACCCGGTCAACATTTAACGAACACAACTGTCTGTCAAAAATAGGTGACACGCCCACAAACAGCCGATTTTCCCCCCTCCCCTTCCCCAACAGATTTATGCTCAGTCCTCTCAGTCCTTAGTGATCTCTGAAAAAACAACAGAAATAAAGAACTTTAGCCCCAGAACCATATCCAAAATTCACAAGAAACAACTCAGTGCATTACAGTGTGGGAGTGTGTGGTGTAGTGTATGAGTGTGCAATACAGTGTGACAGTGAACCGTTTGACATTTTTCAAATTGGTAGCAGTTGAGTTTGTCAGTCCTTTTTGATGTTTTAAAGAGGTTATTGACTGTGCCAGCACAGTGTGCAGCAACTTCGTGGTAGTGAGTGTGAGGTAGAGTGTGTGAGTGTGTGGTAGAGTGTGAGAGAGAGGGGTAGAGTGTGTGTGTGTGTGTGTGTGTGTGTGTTAGAGAGCGGTAGAGTGTGTGAGAGAGGGGTAGAGTGTGTGAGTGTGTGAGTGCGTGAGAGAGGGGTAGAGTGTGTGTATGTTAAAGAGCGGTAGAGTGTGTGAGAGAGCGGTAGAGTGTGTGAGCGAGGGGTAGAGTGTGTGAGCGGTAGAGTGTGTGAGAGAGTGGTAGAGTGTGTGTGCGGTAGAGTGTGTGAGTGTGCGGTAGAGTGTGAGAGAGCGGTAGAGTGTGAGAGAAGTGTAGAGTGTGTGTGTGCGGTAGAGTGTGAGAGAGGAGTAGAGTGTGTGTGTGTGCGGTAGAGTGTGAGTGAGGGGTAGAGTGTGGTGGAGTGTGTGAGTGTGTGAGAGAGGGGTAGAGTGTGGTGGAGTGTGTGAGAGAGGGGTAGAGTGTGGTGGAGTGTGTGAGAGAGGGGTAGAGTGTGGGAGTGTGTGAGAGAGGGGTAGAGTGGTGGAGAGTGTGAGTGTGTGAGAGAGGGGTAGAGTGTGTGGAGTGTGTGAGTGTGAGAGAGGGGTAGAGTGTGGGTGAGTGTGTGAGAGGGGATAGAGTGTGGGAGTGTGTGAGAGAGGGGTAGAGTGGTGGAGAGTTGTGTGAGAGAGGGGTAGAGTGTGGTGGAGTGTGTGAGTGTGAGAGAGGGGTAGAGTGTGGTGGAGTGTGTGAGTGTGAGAGAGGGGTAGAGTGTGGTGGAGTGTGTGAGAGAGGGGTAGAGTGTGGTGGAGTGTGAGTGTGTGAGAGAGGGGTAGAGTGGTGGAGTGTGTGAGGGGAGAGGGTAGAGTGGTGGTGGAGTGTGTGAGAGGGTAGAGTGGGGAGTGTGGAGTGTGAGGAGGGGTAGAGTGTGGTGGAGTGTGTGAGAGAGGGGTAGAGTGTGGGAGTGTGTGAGAGGGGGGTAGAGTGTGGGAGTGTGTGAGAGAGGGGTAGAGTGGTGGAGTGGGAGTGTGTGGGGTAGATGTGGTGGTGTGGAGAGGGGTAGAGTGTGGGGTGTGAGTGTAGGGAGTGGGTGTAGAGGGGGTAGAGTGTGGTGGAGGGATGTGGAGAGAGGGGTAGAGTGTGTGGAGTGTGTGAGTGTGTGAGAGAGGGGTAGAGTGGTGGAGTGTGTGAGTGTGTGAGAGGGGTAGAGTGTGGGGAGGTGTGTGAGAGAGGGGTAGAGTGGTGGAGTGTGTGAGAGGGGTAGGTGGTGGAGTGTGAGGGGGTAGGTGTGGAGTGTGTGAGAGAGGGGTAGAGTGTGGTGGGAGTGTGTGGAGAGGGGTAGAGTGTGGTGGAGTGTGAGGAGAGGGTAGAGTGTGGTGAGGTGGGTGAGAGAGGGGTTAGAGTGTGGAGGTGTGAGTGTGTGAGAGAGGGGTAGAGTGTGTGGAGTGTGGTGTGAGAGAGGGGTAGGTGTGGGGAGGGTGTGTGAGAGAGGGTAGAGTGTGTGGAGTAGTGTGAGTGTGTGAGAGAGGGGTAGAGTGGTGGAGTGTGTGAGTGTGTGAGAGAGGGTAGAGTGTGGTGAGTGTGAGGTGAGGGGGTAGAGTGTGGGAGTGTGTGGAGAGGGGTAGGATGTGTGGTGTGTGGTGGTGTGTGGGGGTAGTGTAGGGGTAGAGTGTGGTGGAGTGTGTGAGGTGAGGGGGGTAGAGGTGGTGGAGTGTGTGAGAGAGGGTAGAGTGTGTGGAGGTGTGAGAGGGTAGAGTGGGGGTGGATGTGAGGGTGGAGAGTGTGTGAGTGGTGGGAGGTAGAGGTGGTGGGTAGAGTGGTGGAGGTGTGTGATGTGGAGGGGTAGAGTGTGGTGTGAGAGTGTGAGTGTGTGAGAGAGGGTTAGAGTGTGGTGTGGTGGTGGTGAGAGAGGGGTAGAGTGTGGTGAGGTGTGAGGTGATGAGAGGGTAGAGTGTGGTGGAGTGTGTAGGAGTGTGGTGAGGTAGGGGTAGAGTGGTGGAGTGTGTGAGAGGGTAGTGGGTGAGTGTGGAGGTGGTGTGGAGTGGTGTGAGTGTGTGAGAGAGGGTGTGTGAGTGGTGGAGTGGGTAGTGTGGGAGTGAGAGGGGGGAGTGGTGGTGTGTGAGAGAGGGGTAGAGTGTGGGAGTGTGTGGAGGGAGAGTGGTGGAGTGGTGAGTGTGAGAGGGTAGAGTGTGGTGGAGTGTGTGAGAGAGGGGTAGTGGTGGAGTGTGTGAGGAGGGTGAGTGTGGTGTGTGGAGAGGGTAGAGTGGTGGAGTGTGTGAGAGAGGGGTAAGGTGAAGGGTGGAGGTGTGGTGTGTGAGAGAGGGGTAGAGTGTGTGGAGGTGTGAGTGGTGAGCAGGGGGTAGAGTGTGGTGAGTGTGTGAGAGAGGGTAGAGTGGTGCGTGTGTGAGTGTGTGAGGGGGTAGAGTGTGGGAGCGTGTAGAGGGGAGAGGGTGGAGTGTTTGTGGTAGTGTGAGAGGGTGAGTGTGGTGAGTGTGTGAGAGAGGGTAGAGTGTGTGTGGGTGGTGAGGAGAGGGGTAGAGTGTGGTGGAGTGTGTAGTGAGGAGGGGTAGAGTGTGGTGGTGTGGTGAGAGAGGGGTAGAGTGTGGTGGAGTGTGTGAGAGAGGGGTAGAGTGGTGGAGTGTGTGAGAGAGGGTAGAGTGTGGTGGAGTGTGTGAGAGAGGGGTAGAGTGGTGGAGAGTGTGAGTGTGTGAGAGAGGGTAGAGTGTGGTGGAGTGTGTGAGTGTGTGAGAGAGGGTAGAGTGTGGTGGAGTGTGTGAGTGTGTGGTAGAGGGGTAGAGTGTTTTTTAAAGATGTCACTGAGTGTGTCAGATTCAAGCTCACTGCTGATGAGATATGTAAACACAGGAATGACCATGACTGACCTGCAGCACCTCTCTCTGACATTAACTGCAATGACAGCCGAAACCATGGCAACCAGAACCAGGGAGAACAGCACTGACTTTAGTGCACACAGCGAGAGACCAGGAGATGGTGTTACTGGAGGAACTGGACCTACAGGAAATAAATAACATCACACAGGACCCCACAGAGACAGCTACTGTTACACACTATCACACATGCAAATGAACAAATAAGCACTCACACGTGCACACACACACACACTCAGTGAGAGGAGGTGTTACAGGACAAAACTGAATCAGCAAGAAATGACACAATACCCCACAGAGACAACTGATGCTACACACAAACATATATGCACACACACAAGAACACACACACATTTTTGCATACACACGTTAAAACACACATGTACACACTCATGCACTCTCAATCATTCATACACACAAATACATTCATACACAAACACAAGCAGGAAACATTACAAAGAATAAGCACTACAATCATATCCCATGGTGAACACTACTGCCTACAGCCTTAAATATAAAAAAACAACTGACAGAACCACAGATGCATGGGAAGCATATACACATGTCAGACAGATAAATGTATACAGACACAATATTTGCAAACAGACTTGCAGGCATTATCCACAGACAGACTACATGACTTACAGAGGTCCTTTGTGGATTCTGACCGCGTCTCTGTGTCGACCCGGTTACTGCTGTGGCAGTGGACGGTCCCGTTGGTTGCCGTAGCGGTGATGTTGACTCCTGTCAGTGAGGTTGTATTTGCTACCTGTGTGCAGTGGGCGTGGTCACAGGTGTAGCTGGCCCAGGTGTCTTTAGCAGAGCAGTTCACTGACATGTTACAGAACCCTCCAGCAGAGGAGAGTAACGCCACTTCCACCTGGGGTGTGGGCGGGGCCTCTGCAAAACAACAACCAATCCACAGGGCTAAAGCTGTGGCACATTCCATCATATAGACTCATAGGGATCTCCTACATCATATCATGTTATGTCATAATGATCCTGTATATTTCAAATGTTATCATGTTATAATAATCTCAGAAATCACGTCATGTAATATAATCTCATGATAATCTCAGAAGTCACATTTATCTACAGAATTACACTGTTATTTAAATGCATTAATGTTGATCTATTCTACACCCATATCTTTCCTGCACCCATTTGTTTGTCTGTTTACAGCACAGACTGTAAAACTGTATTATTCCTACCTTGAACTGTGACCCTGTAGGTAGCAACATTGCTTTGTTGTCCTTTATGGTTAATTGTCGTTGCTGTGTAGATTCCACTGTGTCTCTCCTGCATGTTCTTCAGCAGCAGAGAGAAGTTCTTCTCATCAAATTCTGTCCTGGTTTTATAATCTCCAAATGTTTCCAGATATTTAGACTGAAGAATGTATCCCAGTACAGCTGTAGTGCCATTAACAGTCCACAGAAACTCGAGAAACTGTAATTCTTCATATCCCTGCACATCCAGACGAACAGAGCCTCCCTCACGCACAAACAAAGACTCCTCAGCTCTGGAAACTGGAAAGAAACAGAAAATGTACATTTAAAAACTTTCAATCAAACGCTGTTCTGCAGATACTATATGCCACACATTATACCATTAAATGCAAGCATACAGTTACAAGATATTATTGCACATTATGTTCTATTCCTGTTATGCCAGTGCCTATTCAATGCTCCTGGAGTTGACCAAATTTAAGAATCCAGTATCTTCAACAGGGCACGGCACTAATAATCCCTTCTGGACGTAAATGCTGTTCGTTGGCATGAGAGAGCAGAAAAATATGCTAATGAATCTTTACTAAGTATAAAATACCAACCAAATAAAAGTGCCTATAGACAGAAATCAAAAAGATGGAAGCAAGTGTTGCTTTGCAGGTGACAAAGGTGATAAAGAGGTATGAACCACACAAAATAAGAAGTAAGTGACCTATTATATAAATGCACATTATAAATAGATGAAGTGCACTGTACCTGAGGACAGCAGTGTGGACACCAACAGGACGAGCATTTTCAGTATGAGAGAGATCAGTGACTTCCTCTGTAGCAGTTAAGGTGTGTGTGTGTGTGTGTGTGTGTGTGTGTGTGTGGTAGGGGGGCTTTAAAATAAAAGGCTCTGTGTGGGTTGAGTTATTTTCCTTTCTCAACTTGTGCTAGCTCACAAACTTCACACAGGAAGTTTATCTCACGTGAAGATTGCAGAGGCTGCAGTGTGGTTGACTACCTCCTGTTTGTATTTCAGTTTCTGTGCATATCACCACAGTATTGCATAGCTGAGAATGACCATTATGGACTTTATATGTAAACTCCAAGCTTAAAGAGCAAGTGAGTTTAAACGTTTTGTAAAAGCATTCTAGATCTATACATTTATACTTGTTAATACATGTCCATTGTAAAGTGACTGCTTTGTATATTACTCATCATATATTATATATTAGCTTTTTTGTTATTATATGACCACTATCCATATTACAACAGAAACAACGGAAATGAGAAAGAGAACAAATGAAAAACACGCCCTGTTTTAGCTTTACCAGTGGAGAGCAGTGGAGCCACAGTCAGCCCTTGCTCGGTACATATTCGATCTGATACCGAAGTGAAACCTTTTTTTGTGAATACATTTATAATTCAAAAAATGTGTTATTTTGGTTGATTCCATAGAATCATTGATAAAGTACAATGTTAGTTGAAAATATTGTACTTTATCAATGATTCTATGGAATCAACCAAAATAACACATTTTTTGAATTATAAATGTATTCACAAAAAAAGGTTTCACTTCGGTATCAGATCGAATATGTACCGAGCAAGGGCTGACTGTGGCTCCACTGCTCTCCACTGGTAAAGCTAAAACAGGGCGTGTTTTTCATCCTCTGTTCATCCATACAAGTAACACCTATGCAATTTACATATAGTTCCCATTATGGGCAGAGTATATCTACTGCACACTCATCTTGACATTACAATGAATCCATGCTGTTAAAAACTTGCGTAAGTCACTCTGGATAAGAGCGTCTGCTAGATGCACGTAATGTAATGTAAGGTAACGTAATGTAATGTAATTTAATGTAATGTAACATAATGTAATGTAATTTAATGTAATGTAACATAATGTAATGTAATGTAATGTAACGTAACGTAATGTAATGTAATGTAATGTTACATAATGTCATGTAATGCTTGAGCAGTTTGTGCTAAGCCTGCTGACAGCCACTGCTCACTGGATGCGCTGCCATAGACACAAACTCGCTGGATGCTGCCGTTGCCCTGGCGGAGGATCACCTCAGCGCCCTCCTACCTCGTTCACCGGCACCTGCCCCCGCCTCCTCTCCCTACCTTATCCCCCCACAGTCCCCAGTCTCAGTGCTTGCAGCGCCGGACACTCAGAGATCTCCTCAAGCGCCTGGGCAGGACGGCCATTACCGGTCGCTGCCAGGATCAGGTTCCCTGACCCTCGCTTACACTGCAGCCAACAGGACGGCCCCCGTCTACTTACAGGACATGATTCAGTTCTATACCCCTGCTCGACCACTCTGCTCTGCGGCAGCAGGGTGCCCTGCACCCCCTCCCACTCGAGTAAAGGGATCACGGAGCTTCTCCACCCTAGCTCCCCAGCGGTGGAACGAACTCCCCGTCCCTCTTCGAACCTCTCCCTCACTACCCATCTCTGCCGTGGTCTGAAGACGCATCTCTTCAGACTATACCTGGACTAACTGCCACCACTCTGTGAATAATTTCACATTAAATCCCCTCTTTCATGACACTCATGTTACATGTACCCCCATTCCAGCACTTTTCAGTAATTTGTATTTGTCCTAATATTGTAGCTTGTTCTTCTCCCTAGTTTGGCTTGGCATAAGTTAGGTCAGAATAATGTTCACTGCGTGAACTGAACTGTGCTCTTGGCTATAAATAGCTGTACAAAATGAGTATTGTACCTTATCGAACCTGTGTATTGTAGTTGTCCAATGACCATGGTATGCACTTTTGTACGTGGTCAGGAGGGGATGTCCCGATACCGGTATGGATTCAAGGGGGTACAGGACAGGCTTTGCTGGATTCAGGGTGTAAACAAACCATAATTCACCAAAGTTTGGTTTGGCTCAAGGCATTGGTGGAAGCATCGTGGGTGTCAATAAGGTGTGTGCATGGGGATATTCACGATTACCCAGTGGTGCTGTGGTTAGCTCCTGCATATCACTTACCTCTTATTGGGTACTGATTGGCCAAGGTTTACTAGTGTAGTGTAATCTACCTCTGCACTGGAACAGATACTGCAGCAGCTGTGCTATCACACCACCAAGGCAGAAAAGAGCTGAGAGTCAATGTTCCCTGATGGTGCTCCTCATTTATACCCAGGATCTATTCCACTGCATTAGAGTGGAGGAGCACTGCAGAAAAGCAGCACTGGAGATGCAGGGGATCGAACCCTGGACCTCATACATGCAAAGCATGCGCTCTACCACTGAGCTACATCCCCTACCCATTAAGTCCTATTGAGCAAAACATTTTCCATTCACAGGCAACGAACAATATATATATATATACATATATATATATATATATATATATATATATATATATATATATATATATATATATATATATATATATATTATATATATATATATATATATATATATATATATTATATATATATATATATATATATATATTATATATACATGTATATACATACATACACATATACACCCGGAAGCAGCAATGAGCGGGTGTAAGCGGGTACTGGGTACCTCTGTATACGCAGGCTTCTGTCATAGTCAATCTCTTAATCAGTTAAGGTGGCTGAATATGGCTTCCACCATAATTGTGTGGTTAAACTTCAGCACAACAGAGGTTTGGCTTTTTGCCATTTGCTGTCAGTGAACTCCATTCATTTCACACAGATGGCTTCAGGTTTCCACACTCTGAGCGAATGAGAGACAACGGATGTCAGTTTGTGATTGAATCTATTTTTCAGTTGGAATTAATTGCCATATAGTACAAACCACACAGTAAATGAAATATAAGTGGGTATATATAAGTATATGTGAGTATATATAAGAGGTGAGAGGTAAAGCACAAAGCCGTAAGGCTGTATAATATCCAAATCTTGGGGGAGGGGCAAATTAAAGCTGTTGGAGATGCTGGGGATTGAACCCAGGACCTCATACATGCGAAGCATGCACTCTACCACTGAGCTACATCCCCCACACATGGAGGGTCAATGGGGATGCAATCCATTCACAGGCAGTGAAAAAATTATATCAATGCACCCACAAACAGCAATGAGTGGGTTTCAGACGTTAAAGTTATATTATTATTTTATGGATTTCCAGGCAGAAGAGGTGATGGTAATGGTAAAGGAAGATGTTTTTATTGTAATTTGATGAATTCCTGCCAAACTTAATATTTCAAATAACATGAGTACCCAGATTGTGTGTGCTTGCTTTCATTTTGTTCTTTCATTTGGCTTCTGAGATAGTTTTTGATTTTGTAGTGCCCCCTATTCATAGATTTGAATATACCTACAGCTATATATTGGGGAGCCACCCTTAAACATGAATACAAAATTTAATTTCAATAGGACTACCTGGTAGTTATCGCAGGTCCCATTTTAAACTTCATTGGCTAATGGCAGCCATTATGGTCCTTTATGGTGCCTAGAAACTGTTCCATTGTATGGAGACAAGAGAAGCGCAGCAGAAAAGCAGCACTTGGAGATGGTGGGGATTGAACCCAGGAACTCATACATGCAAAGCATGTGCTCTACCACTGAGCTACATCGCCACCCCATCATCTGCTGGTGAGCAAAACATTTTCCATTTACAGGCAATGCACAATATATAAATTTTAAAAAGTCAAAAAATGCGCTATTAGTATCTAATTTAAAAAATTTAGAAGAAAAACCAGCAAACACAGTTGTTCCCCAGGACCAGGGTTGGGAGACACTGGCGTAAAGCATGGGTGTCCAAGCTTATCTAAAGAGGGCCAGTGTGGGTGCAAGTTTTTTCTTTAGCCCAGCTCTACAACACTACAGTGCTGATTCAACTAATTAACTAAAACGGTCTTAATACCTTGGTAAGTAGAACCAGGTCTCTACACTGCACTCACGCCAGCCCCTTTCAGATAAGACTGGACATTCCTGCCTTAAAGTAAGAGAATAAGGTGATTATTTTATGGACTTCCAGGCAGCAGAGGCAGTGGTGACTGAGGTAAAGCACGAAGCCTTAAATAACATCATGGGAGGGGGCAAACTAAAGCATCACTGGAGATGCAGGGGATCGAACCCTGGACCTCATACATGCAAAGCATGCGCTCTACCACTGAGCTACATCCCCTACCCATCATCTCCTATTGAGCAAAACATTTTCCATTCACAGGCAACGAACAATATATATACATACATATATATACATACATACACATATACACCCGGAAGCAGCAATGAGCGGGTGTAAGCAGGTACTGGGTACCTCTGTATACGCAGGCTTCTGTCATAGTCAATCTCTTAATCAGTTAAGGTGGCTGAATATGGCTTCCACCATAATTGTGTGGTTAAACTTCAGCACAACAGAGGTTTGGCTTTTTGCCATTTGCTGTCAGTGAACTCCATTCATTTCACACAGATGGCTTCAGGTTTCCACACTCTGAGCGAATGAGAGCCAACGGATGTCAGTTTGTGATTGAATCTATTTTTCAGTTGGAATTATTTGCCATATAGTACAGACCACACAGTAAATGAAATATAAGTGGGTCTGACCGGTTTACACATCTGGGATGAGAATATGGGATTTTTTTAAAGAGCACATATAGCTATTAGAGGTGAGAGGTAAAGCACAAAGCCATAAGGCTGTATAATATCCAAATCTTGGGGGAGGGGCAAATTAAAGCTGTTGGAGATGCTGGGGATTGAACCCAGGACCTCATACATGCGAAGCATGCGCTCTACCACTGAGCTACATCCCCCACACATGCAGGGTCAATGGGGATGCAATCCATTCACAGGCAGTGAAAAAATGATATCAATGCACCCGCAAACAGCAATGAGTGGGTTTCAGACGTTAAAGTTATATTATTATTTTATGGATTTCCAGGCAGAAGAGGTGATGGTAATGGTAAAGGAAGATGTTTTTTATTGTAATTTGATGAATTCCTGCCAAACTTAATATTTCAAATAACATGAGTACCCAGATCGTGTGTGCTTGCTTTCATTTTGTTCTTTCATTTGGCTTCTGAGATAGTTTTTGATTTTGTAGTGCCCCCTATTCATAGATTTGAATATACCTACAGCTATATATTGGGGAGCCACCCTTAAACATGAAAACCAAATTTAATTTCAAGAGGACTACCTGGTAGTTATCACCTATGTTGTTGCAGGTCCCATTTTAAACTTCATCGGCTAATGGCAGCCATTATGGTCCTTTATGGTGCCTAGAAACTATTCCATTTCATGGAGACAAGAGAAGGGCAGCAAAAAAGCAGCTCTTGGAGATGGTGGGGATTGAACCCAGGACCTCATACATGCAAAGCATGCGCTCTACCACTGAGCTACATCCCCACCCATCATGTCCTCTTGAGCAAAACATTTTCCATTCACAGGCAACGAACAATATATATACATATACACATATATACATACATACACATATACACCCGGAAGCAGCAATGAGCGGGTGTAAGCAGGTATTGGGTACCTCTGTATACGCAGGCTTCTGTCATAGTCATTCTCTTAAGTCAAAAAATGCGCTGTTGGTATCTAATTTTAAAAAACTAGAAGAAAAACCAGCAAACACAGTTGTTCCCCAGGACCAGGGTTGGGAAACACTGCCATAAAGCATGGGTGTCCAAGCTTATCTAAAGAGGGCCAGTGTGGGTGCAAGTTTTTTCTTTAGCCCAGCTCTACAACACTACAGCACTGATTCAACTAATTAACTAAAACGGTCTTAATACCTTGGTAAGTAGAACCAGGTGTCTACACTGCACTCACAACAGCCCCTTTCAGATAAGACTGGACATTTCTGCCTTAAAGTAAGTGAATAAGGTGATTATTTTATGGATTTCC
>NW_026985638.1:0-17602 GCF_018555375.3 Anguilla rostrata | reverse complement strand
ACATTTATTCCTCCAGTGAGTTCACTTGCTCAGCCAATCTGAAAAAAATGATGCAAAAAAAAAATCAAGTTCATTTGTTAGCTGCGGAGGGCTAAACCACAAAGAGCCACCAATAAAGTAGAGAGAGAGGCCTGTTCAGACAGCAGGCAAATTAAAGAGCTATACTTCAGAAGCTTACTTCTAGCGAGAGAGTTTTTTTGTGAAATACAGTGTATTATAGAGAGATAAATAAACAGCCCCACGGACTAGCGCTGCCTGACGTGGAATTTGTCAGAATCGGACAGCGAGCGCTGCCGGAACTGCCAACGAGCAGCGGAACCAACGGGCATTCAGAACTAAAGCACTGAGACTAACGCTGAATTTATTCTGTCTGTCACTCTGACGGGACATCAGGACCACAGCACAGACACGCACAAAACCAGCCATTTTAGTCGAAAAACAGACGTCTAGCAACCCCACCAAGGACACTGGCTACTTGGTTAGTAAGCTTTAGCAACAGCTGCACTTGCAAGTTCAGTAGTTACTACTACTACTACTAGGCAGTCCATCGCGAACAAAGATGACAATTGCCTCTCAGTAGTTAACTGACTGGTTAGCAAGCCGTCTAGTTAACTGGCTATTGTGCAGAGAGATGGCTCTACCTGGACAAGACAGAGACACACACAGGTGTGCGCACACACACACCACCGCTTACACGCGCACACACACACACACAGTTCAGAAATATGAGCTGTCTAATTAAAGCTGTGAGTTAGCGATAGATTACAGACGCTCATCTCTACATGTATTATCCATTACATTAGCCACCAGTGGGACGCCGTAAAAGCCAACGAGCTTAGCAGTGCCATCCCTCGCTGTCTGTCTCGCAGTTTTGGGCAGAGCTAATTACATGTGCAAAATGGCTCTCTCACCGCCCTTAACACTCTGAACACAACCCACCCCTCGGCACACACACACACAGTACACACATACACACACGCACAGTACACACATACACACACGCACGTACAGTACACACATACACACACGCACGTACAGTACACACATACACACACGCACGTACAGTACACACACACACACACACGTACAGTACACACATACACACACGCACGTACAGTACACACATACACACACGCACGTACAGTACACACATACACACGCACGCACAGTACACACATACACACACGCACGTACAGTACACACATACACGTACAGTACACACACACACGCATGAACGCGCACGTACAGTACACACACACACGCACGTACAGTACACACATACACACATGCACGTACAGTACACACACACACGCGCACACACACACACACACACGCATGTACAGTACACACACAAACACACGCATGCATACACACACTTACACACACGCATGCATGTACACACACCCACACACACACAAACATGCACACACACACACGCACGTACAGTACACAGACACACACACATGCATGTACACACACACACGCACACACACACACACACACACTTACACACTCACACACAAATGCACGTACAGTACACACACACACGCACGTGCACACACACACACACGCGCACACACACAAACACACACGCGCGCATGTGCACACACACACACCCATGCACACACACAAATGCACGTACAGTACACACACACACACACACCCATGCACGCACGCAAATGCGTTTTTTTCCCTCACGCAGTAAGAAATGTTCTATATTCAATATATTTTGACATTTCTGGTCTTGGAGAGCACTTTTGCAGCAGTGAGCGCACGACTACAACTGACTAAATTGCTGTCATCTTTTCAAACATGGCAATTCCCTTCCATTAGCTTAACCTGGCCTTAAAATACCGCAGGTGGCAGGTGCGCCACACACGCAGTCTCAGCTGAACCCTGCCAGTAATTTCACAGAATGAGTTTTATATTTCATAGGAAGCTGATATTCATGTACAGGGACTGCCGACCTTCCCCTAATACTCCACCGCTCTCCACTTTCCCGCTTGCTTTATGCTATTCTCTCTAGGACGTTTTCCAACAGGGGAAAACTCTATGGCCATGGAGACTGTAATTGCTACCTCTGACTGGTGATCCAGGATCAGCTCATACAAGCCTCAACCCATGTCCAACAACCACGCAAGGAACGCAACCTGAAAACTTCTGTACCAGATGGAGAACACAGGTCTGAGATTGTGTGTGCCTGCATGCGTGTGTGAGTGCATGTGTGTGTGTGTGTGTGTTTGAGCATGTGTGTGTGTGTGTGTTTGTGCGTGTATTTGTGTGTGTGTTTTTGTGTGTGTGTGTGTTTGTGATTGCATGTGTGTGTGTGTGTTTGAGCGCGTGTGTGTGTTTGAACGTGTGTGTGTGTGTGTGTGTGTGTGTGTGTGTGTGTGTGTGTGTGTATGTGTGTGGGTAGGTGTGAGTGAGTGTGCTGATGGGGGGTTAACAGCCATGTAATCACTGGGAGGTATACAGTGAGAAAGAGATGGAGACAGAGGGAGAATGAGATAAAGTGAGAGTGATAGATGGAGAAGGGATAGAGAGAGAGAGAGAGAGAGAAAGGAAGCAGGAGAGAGGGAGGGTGGAGGGGACGCCCCCAGTGGGATCGGAATGTGAGGTCAGGAGATGTTCAGTCAGCTGCCTGTGATCCTCCAGCACCGCTGCTGAACCCTAAAATCCCCCTGAGGGAAACCGCACAGGAGCTCCATACTAAGGACAGATGCAGGAGAAACCACACAGGAGCTCCATACTAAGGACAGATGCAGGAGAAACCGCACAGGAGCTCTTTAATAAGGTCAAATGCAGGAGAAACCATACAGGATCTCCATACTAAGGACAGATGCAGGAGAAACCGCACAGGAGCTCTTTAATAAGGTCAAATGCAGGAGAAACCATACAGGATCTCCATACTAAGGACAGATGCAGGAGAAACCGCACAGGAGCTCTTTAATAAGGTCAAATGCAGGAGAAACCGCACAGGAGCTCCATACTAAGGACAGATGCAGGAGAAACCGCACAGGAGCTCCATACTAAGGACAGATGCAGGAGAAACCGTACAGGAGCTCCATACTAAGGACAGATGCAGGAGAAACCGCACAGGAGCTCTTTAATAAGGTCAAATGCAGGAGAAACCGCACAGGAGCTCCATACTAAGGACAGATGCAGGAGAAACCGCACAGGAGCTCCATACTAAGGACAGATGCAGGAGAAACCGTACAGGAGCTCCATACTAAGGACAGATGCAGGAGAAACCGTACAGGAGCTCCATACTGAGGTCAAATGCAGGAGAAACCGCACAGGAGCTCCATACTAAGGACAGATGCAGGAGAAACCGTACAGGAGCTCCATACTGAGGTCAAATGCAGGAGAAACCGCACAGGAGCTCCATACTAAGGACAGATGCAGGAGAAACCGTACAGGAGCTCCATACTAAGGCCAAATGGTAATTTGCTCTGTGTCACACAACTCACCTTCTCCAAAAAAACAACCCCCCCCCCCCACTGTGAGGCAGATCAGCCGTGGACAGAGGGAAAGCCATCTAACAGAAGGACTGACCCAGGATCAGTGCTAACAGACACAGGAATGTTCGGAATGAGTGGACTCCAGGCGCTCGGAGGCACTTCATTATAAACTCTGAAGAACAGGCGGACGAGAAGAGAAAAGAAACAGAGTAGAGGAAATGAAGCCGCAGAGAAGAGGGGATGACGGAGGAGAGGAAGAGAGCTTCAGGAGAGGCCTTTAACCTTGCTGGCCTGCTCCTTCACATTCCCATTCACATTCACACTCTCTCACTGTCGATCCTTCTCTTCCACTCGCTCGCCCGCCCTCTCTCACTATCACTCGCTCGCCCGCCCGCCCTCTCTCACTGTCTGTCCTTCTCTCCCACTCGCCCACCCGCCCTCTCTCACTGTCCATCCTTCTCTCCCTCTTGATCGCCCGCCCTCTCTCACTGTCCATCCTTCCCTCCCTCTCGATCGGCTGCCCCCTCTCACGTCTATCCTTCTCTCCCTCTTGATCGCCCGCCCTCTCTCACTGTCTGTCCTTCTCTCCCACTCACTCGCCCTCTCTCACTGTCCATCCTTCTCTCCCTCTCGATCGCCCGCCCCCTCTCACGTCCATCCTTCTCTCCCTCTCGATCGCTCGCTCCATCTCTCTCCAGTGCTGACTGCCTCTCAAGCTAAAGTTCACATTCGCTCTCGCTCTCTCTCGCCCTCTCTCTCTCACTCTCAGACTGACAGATGTGAGGAATGAAGCAGGCTTTAGCGCTGCGGCTGTTGTACTTTAGGACATATAGGATAAGACCACCTCCAACCCCCCCAAACAACAGGAGCGTAGTAGGGAACAAAAATAATACCATAAACAGAAAATACTAGAATGAAAACAGACTACAATAACATATATCTTCCCTTCCCAAAGCATTTAGGTAAAAAAATGTATTTATTTCCAGAGGCCTGCATAATTTATTTAACTCTTTTTCTCTCTCTCTCTCTCCCATCCTTGCAGAGACGCTGTTCAGAGATGCAATTCAGAAGCACGCCGTAGCATGCACACTAAAAAACAACCCAGCAGCAATGTTGCCAGTGGAAAAAATATATAAGGCAAAAAACTATAAATCATGTTACTTTATGGGAGGGCTGATAAATAATGAGTTACTGCTGTTATTCAACAATACTTTGATAGTGTTTTTTTGAAATCCTATAAATTCTTTACAAACATGTTACAGTAAAAACACTTTTTTAACTGTAAAAAAAAATGGAACAGAATGTGTTTTTTAGAGGAATGACAACCTACAACTATCGGGACTATACTTACACTGCATTGAAAGAATAATAATAATAATAACAACAATAACTATAACTATTAATTATTAATCAGTAATGGATTATATGTATTACTAGTTATTACAACTAACAAACAATTACGATTATTTGTTTATTATTATTACTATTAGTAGTATATTATAATTATAATGTGTAAAATAAGCATTAGTATGTCAAATATGCACACGGGCTTCTAGCACCAGCTCCACTCACACAGCTCCACTCACACAGCACCAGCTCCACTCACACAGCTCCACTCACACAGCTCCACTCACACAGCTCCACTCACACAGCACCAGCTCCACTCACACAGCTCCACTCACACAGCTCCACTCACACAGCTCCACTCACACAGCTCCACTCACACAGCTCCACTCACACAGCACCACTCACACAGCTCCACTCACACAGCTCCACTCACACAGCACCAGCTCCACTCACACAGCACCAGCTCCACTCACACAGCTCCACTCACACAGCACCAGCTCCACTCACACAGCTCCACTCACACAGCTCCACTCACACAGCACCAGCTCCACTCACACAGCTCCACTCACACAGCTCCACTCACACAGCACCAGCTCCACTCACACAGCACCAGCTCCACTCACACAGCTCCACTCACACAGCTCCACTCACACAGCTCCACTCACACAGCACCAGCTCCACTCACACAGCTCCACTCACACAGCTCCACTCACACAGCTCCACTCACACAGCACCACTCACACAGCTCCACTCACACAGCACCAGCTCCACTCACACAGCACCAGCTCCACTCACACAGCACCAGCTCCACTCACACAGCACCAGCTCCACTCACACAGCTCCACTCACACAGCTCCACTCACACAGCTCCACTCACACAGCTCCACTCACACAGCTCCACTCACACAGCTCCAGCTCCACTCACACAGCTCCACTCACACAGCTCCAGCTCCACTCACACAGCTCCACTCACACAGCTCCACTCACACAGCTCCACTCACACAGCTCCAGCTCCACTCACACAGCTCCACTCACAGCACCAGCTCCACTCACACAGCTCCACTCACACAGCTCCACTCACACAGCACCACTCACACAGCTCCACTCACACAGCACCAGCTCCCAAACCGGGAATCAAGGCACCGGAACAGAGCTGTCACTGAGGAGGAAGCCGTCAGCCACGGAAGCAGAATTTAAAATACCCCCCCTCCCCATCTCTCTTCCCCCCCCCCTCCCCTGGCTCACATTAACAATGCATGCAATTCCCCAGTAGCCCAATTTAATCCAGGCAGTTGATGAATGGCATCAATCCTGCTCAGAAGAGAGAGAGAAAAAGTAAAGAAAGTACAGGTGCCTCGCCCGCCGGTCCCGGACCAATCAGACCGTTTGATGTGATATGGTATAAAAACCGAAATCGGCGTGGGGGCTGCGGGGAGCGCTGACCCAGCTCGGACCCCCTCCCCGTCCCGCCGCGCGTTCGGGCCCACACAGGGGAAATGAGGCCAGGAGACGGACCCACCATCCGAGGAGCCAGAGCCACCCGCACCCCGCCCTACCCAACGCGCCCATGCCCCCCCCCCAAATCGCCACCCCCCTCAGCCCAGGCATCCTCACCCGTCTGCCTGGGCACAGAAGAGAACACACAGAACACACAAACATCCTGCCTGTCAGAAGGACAGCCTGAAGAACACCTGATCTAAACAAGCGGTATAGCAACACACGTGGAGTCCATTTGCATGAATGCAGCAAGCAGAATGATGTGAAGACTTTGTGTAAGTCTGGTGGCAGGCGCACAGCAAAATGTCCAGTGTTAATTCAACACCATCAGAGTACGTATGAGTCCAAAAGGGACCACTTGTACACTGTAAGAGTTAAATTAACACTGCGCAGTGTACAGTGTGGCAGGGGGAGCGAGCGGGTGACTGGTTCGGCACTGCTGAGTTTTTCCCGCATGGATTTTTGGGGAAAGATTTAGAGTAAAATTTGCCCCACTTGCCCTGCCTTTCCGGCACACCCCAGCAGCTCAAACAGGCAGATTCCATCGTTTGTGACCCTGTGTGCACTGCAGTGCCCAGTGCTACCCGCTGCTGCCCCCCCTCACCCCTGCTGTGACCCCCCGCTGTGGCCCCCCCAGCTGTGGCCCCCCCCGTTTCTCCCTTTCCCGCTACAGAGCAAACGAAACGTTAATCCCCGGATGGAGAACTCTTCAGCCGGGGAGAAGGGACTTACCATTTTATTATTGATTTCATGAAAATGAATTTCACAGACTTTCTCCACCACGTCCTCGTTCTCGAAGGTTACGAAGCCGAACCCTGTGTGCACGACAGAGAGAGAGAGAGAGAGAAGAGAGAGAGAGAGAGAGAGAGAGAGAGAGAGAGAGAGAAAGAGAGAGAGAGAGAGAGAGAGGGAGAGAGAGGGAGAGAAAAGAGACCATAATTAAACTGATACCTACTGCTTCGAGGAGGCGGGGGGGGGGGGGGGGGGGATAAAATCATTCACAGGACAAAGGGACACACATCTTGATTGATCCTATGAAATGCTGAAGGCCTCATAGGCCACTTAGCAATACTACTGACTTACATTCACACCCAGAACAGCAGAATTCTGTGCTTTATCACCCCCTAACAGTACAAGTTTTAACGTACACGGTGCCGCAAACACTGTCTGCTCGTACTACACAGACACGATCGCGGACGTTAGGGGAGTGACTGTACGGACGCGGCGCACACGAAGAGGACTGAAACCCCCAAAACGAGGGTAATGCCGTTCCTAGGCCTCCTAGCCGCTGGATTTTAGAACAGACATGATCATTACCTGTGCCTCTCTCAGAGAGCCGGCTAAAAGGAGCTCTACCTCTCATCCGCTTCTATTTTTAGCAGCACGGGGAGGGGGGGAGGGGTTGTGCGGTGAACCTTTGTGAGGGTGAGAGGGGCGGCCGCGATTGGCAGATTGAGCAGGTGCAGCGCGGTCCCCCCGCCCGCCCTAAACCCCCCCCCGCCCCCCCGTGCGTAACCCAGGTGAGGGTCTGGACAGGAAGTCTAATCACCAGGAGCCACAGGTGCGTACAGGCGGTTGACTGACAGGCTTGTAGCGCGGCATTCCCCATTATCGCCCCCACCCCCCCCTACCCGACTCCACCCCCCCATCCCCATGCTCCCTCACCCCCGTCTGCGTTCACAAAAAAACAAACAGGAGCAAATCCCCCTGCCTGCCTGGCAATCATTTAAACATGCAATTACGCCACGTGTTCTGCAGACAAAACAAACAAACAAAACGAAAACTAATTCCGTCCAAAAAAAAACCAAACAAAAAATAAAGCATCTTGCAGGACGACGCAGCCAATAAGACCGCGGTCGAGCAGTTCAAAGCCGGAGACTCGGAGAACGCAATCCAGTGGAGGGAACGCCTCATCGTGTCAAACAGCTCGCACGAAACCGTCCATACTGTCACGCGCGTGAGCTGTGGCGTTAAGCCAGGTCAAAGGAAAGCGCTAGAACATCAATCTCGAAGCTTAAACCCAGAGAGCCGAATCGGGATGCCATCTTTCAGTTCACTGTTGACAGAGTGAGGGTACCTAGGTCCACACGGTCAGACGCGGGGACGGTGTCCCCTCTCACCCCCTCCCCAATAAGCCGTCATCCCCATAAAAATGTTATCTGAATGTAGCCCCGCCCAAAGGGGAATTTGGACAGGATCTGAAGCCAAGACCCCTCCTCCCTCCATGACTTCCTGAACAACCTCATCAGGACATCCTAAAACAATTCCCAAAGCCGCCCCCCCCCCCCCCCCCCCGACACCTCTCACTGCCTCCAGCCTGTTCCACTCCTGCTAACCCTTCCTGAACATCTCCACCACCAATGTGTTAAGAGGCTGGCTGACAGCCTAAACTCTCACTTTCTCTCTCTCTCTCTCTCTGTCTCTCTCTCTCTCTCTTTGCTCCACCCCTCCAGCCATGAACACTGCTCAAAAAAATAAAAAACACAAAAGCTTCTTATCTTCCTCCATGTCTGTTGTCTCAGTTTGTTTTTCTTTCTTTTACAAAAGAGTAATCACAGACCAGGGGGCCAGAGAGAGGTCACGCCCCCCTTAACGATCATCGCTCAGAAACAGCACGGCAGTCTGGGATAGATTCAGCCCACCGCTGCAGTCTGGAGTCCTTGCGAAGACAGACGATTGGCTTAAAGAAACGATAAAAAACAAATCCACTAACAGCTTGCCCTGTACTTCAGTAATCTCCAGGAAAACTGATGCAATTAAATTGCAAAGGGTTTATTTAGGGGGGGGGGGGTGCACTTTGTTAATGGATCTGAAGGCGGTACAGGGGTTAGTGCAGCGGAGCGCTGGGTGCAGGTGGGAGGGGGAGGGGCAAAACATTCACACCTGAGAAACAATACAGAGGCAGAATTACTTTTCATAAGCGATACTAAATCACTTAGAGAACCAGAATAGAGGCTGGGTACGCTGTTTTATCCCCTCTGCTTGCGTTCGTCTTCAGCGCTAATGTTAATGACTGGATGTGCGCAGGGTCTTTCTGTTTTAACCATATTTATGACTTATCGTTTCCGTCTCAATCTTTACTATCCAGCTCTCTCCTCACCAAAGCACATTCTGTGAGCTCGGGAGACATGCTGCTGCTTGGGTGGGGTGGGGGCCACTCCGTCAGAGCTCATGACCCCGATTGGCCAGAGGGAGCTCACGTCTGAACAACCAGCCAATGGGAGCGACTCGCCGCTGCCGAACACGGGCTGACTGACAGCTCGGCCCTCTGAAAACCAAATCATCCGACGCTCCCAAAAAAACAACAACAACAACAAAAAAAAAACACACCCAGCCAGACAGGGTCAGGGAGGTGGTGGGAGAAGTAACCGTTTCTGTTTATTCAAATAGACAGAACGCTTCGTACCAGGATTCCTAAAAGAGACGTCTAAAAACAAGAATTCACTGAAGCCACGGAAGATGCCCTCGCCTTTTAAATAAAGTTTTTTTTTAAAATGTAAAAACCTGTCAGCGTTTCCCCTGCATAGACTCATCCATGTGACACATCGGCACTACATCAGCACGGCCGCCACAGAATAAAAAGCCTGTCAACAGCGGGATTTATTTACGGAAGCTGCACGCATGCACCGCACACAGGCTTTTCTGCATGTCCGCCAGGTTTGGAGACACACAGACCATCATAGACCTCAGGAATCCGTGGAAACGAAACTTTTTCAGAACGATGACTTGTTCTTCATCTCCAGCGATAAAGAAAAAGTTCACCCCTTCCGTTCCACGATGGTGATTTACATTATGCGTTGCATTATAGTGTTACGGCTAAAAATAAAAACACCACAGCTGTCTGAGTCTGTATACGCTGTATTAGCCACGTCATGCGGCCGCGGGCGACCTCCAATCACGGGGAAGCGTTGTCTGTGCTTTAAAATACCCTTTCTGACAAAACCTTTTTTTTACGGAGACCAGCCGCAAAACGAGACTCACCGCGGCCCTCTCCTTTAAAGGAAAAAAAAGAAACGCGAAACACGAAAGCGAAAAAGTAATAATACTAAATAAATAAAAAGAATCTCTTCTCAAGTACAGAAATCACCTGGGCGAACGGCGCGGGCTTCCAATCGCCGGCGCGGTAATAAGTGTTAGCGGCCGTTACCGTGGCGTCCGGGCCGCCGCCGCCGCCGAATCTCACACTTATTATCGCCGCGGCGACGGACCCCCCCGGGAGCGACCGGCAGGCCCGGCTGTCCCCCCCCACCCCCCCACCCCACCCCCCCACTCCCCCCCTCTCGTGGAAAAAAACAAAGGGCTTGGGCAGCGGTGCTTAATGCCAGCCCCCCCCGGACCCGCGCGCAAATAAAACCCAAATGCTAAATCGATGCGTCTGAGGCTGACCTTTGCTTTGAAAACAAACCCGTCTCTCCCCCCAGCCGGGCGTCTCCACGCGTTTAAACCAGAGGGGCCACACGCGCGCCCCCCCCCCCCCCCCACCCCCGACGTCACGCGCCTTACGAACGCCGTCCCCCCCCCTCTCGGAAGGACGGGGAGCACATAAACCGGCTGCAGTCCCCCTCCCGCACACTTTCCGCATCCAACGGCTGATCCAGGATCAGCGTTCACCGCCCTCAGCTGGGCCTCCCCACTGCGTGACAGAGAGCTGCGGGTGACTCTGAGTCAGTGACACAGAGCCCAGTACAGACATGGGAGGGAGCTGCTGCCACTGCAGTCTGGGGGTGTAGAGAGAGGTGCACGTTTTTGAGTGTTTGTGTATGTAGGAGATGTGTGTGTGTGTGTGTGCGCGTGTGTATGAGTGTGTGTGCGTGTGTATGGTGGTGTGAGTGTGTGCATGTGCGTGCGCGTGTATGTGTGTGTGTATGCGTGTGTGTGTGTGTATGTGTGTGTGTGTGTGTGTATGCGTGTGTGTGTGTGTGTGTGTCTGCATGCACCCACACTCCCCTCCTTACACCTTTTTCATAACCGAGGTAAAAAGAACAAAAATAAAGCCCCAGAACCATGTTGGAGGGCGACAGCCGACGCAACGGAATCAGCCCCGAAATCAATTAGCTCCTCCTCCGTGTGATGAACAGAGCGCACCCCGCACCCGGTCCTCACGGCGGGAGGCCCTGTCGTTCGTTACCGGGCTGTCAGGTCGCCGGGGCGACGGCTGCGGCTCCTGGTTCTCGGGAAAACAGTGGAAAAAAAACTCTTTTCTTCCCTCGCTTTTTTTTTTTTTTTGTGTAAACCGGGGAGGAGAAGCCATGTGTCCCTCCAGGTCTGTTTACGAACCCTAGCCCTTATTTACACATCCTCTTAATCAAAAAAAAGCCCCCAAAAAAAGAGAGAGAGAACCGGACTCAGGAAAGGTCCTGGAACTCGGGGCCCTTGTAAAATAAATGAGACGGGACAGTGTAATCGATCGCGTTACAGCTGCCGTCCCACAGCGTTATAATGACTCCGGTGAAATGTGTCCGGCTGGCCAGAAGGGAGGGAGTGAGGAGCTGGGGCCTGCGTCTGACTGACACTCGACAAATCCCCCCTCCACATCCCACAGAGCCTGACCCAATCAGCCACGGGCGAGTGTGTGTGTGTGTGTGTGTGTGAGAGTGTGTGTGTGTGTGTGTGTGTGTGTGTGAGAGAGTGTGTGAGTGTGTGTCTGTGTGAGTGTGTGTGTGTGTGAGTGTGTGCACGTCTGTGTGTGTATGAGTGTGTATGCATGAGGTGTGTGTGAGTGCGTGTGTATGTGTGTGCGTGTGTGGTATGAGTGCGTGTATGTGTGTGTGGTATGAGTGCGTGTGTGTGTGTGTGTGGTATGAGTGCGTGTATGTGCGTGTGTGTAGGTGGGTATGAGGGTATATGTATGAGTGCGTGTATGTGCGTGTGTGTAGGTGGGTATGAGGGTGTATGTGCGTGTGTGCAGGTGGGTATGAGGGTGTGTGTGTGTGTGTGTATGAGCTTGTGTGCAGGTGGGTATGAGGGTGTGTGTGTGTGTGTGTGTGTGTGAGTGTGTAGGTGGGTATGAGGGTGTGTGTGTGTGTGTGTATGTCTGTGCGTGTGTGTAGGTGGGTATGAGGGTGTATGTGTGTGCATAATTATTAAGCATTAGGCAAACCATTACTGGAGGTTGCCGGCTGCCCAAATTAAATCATACATTGCCCCACAAACATAAATTAATATGAAATAAATAAGTGGGTAAAAAATCAAAGTGGACTTTGCCTCTAAAACATTCAGAAGCTCAATCAAACCTTCCCCTCTGGGTCGGAAGGCCAGAGTTATGATACGGTCCATTAATATCACTTATGAGTCAGATTCTATTATAAACAATAAAAAAACTGCTTCTTAAGCCTCTTCTTCCTAGCAATTAAAGATCATAGAAAGGAAGTCTGTTTTTCCTCTTTTTCCCCCACTTGTTTGTACACTTTCCCACTGAATAATTCAGCCAAATGCAAACAGCAATTTTAGGAGGAATCTTTCAGTCTATTCAGCACAGCATTAAACAAGCACCTCAGCTGCCTCCAATAACCCCGCACTGCTTGATCTAAAGTGACTAACCTGTCTTTGCTTTTTGAAAAATATACTTTTCAGTAATTCATCGCATTAGCTGTTTTAATGTACGAAAGCCAAACGGCAGCACAGAGGGCTTGTGGATAAACACTCACGGAGGAAACAACTGTTCTGTCACTGAACTACAACTGCTAACTGTGATGGGCTGACACCCAAACCAGCCTTCATTTGCATCCAAGCACTCCATTCCAGTGCACCGTGCAGAGGAGAGGGATTCCATCTGGACACACATGCAGATAAATACACACAAACGTATGAACGTAAATACACACGCACACACACGCACTGTCACGCACATACACATGCACACACACGCTCACACACACAAGCTCACACAGACACACCCGCACACACACACACAAACACACAGTCAGACTCACATACACACATGCACACACACTCTCTCACACACACTCTCTCTCACACACACACACACACACACACACACACACACACACACACACACACACACACACAAACTCACGCCCCCTCACACAGACACACACACACACACCTCACACACACACACACACACTCACACTCAAACTCACTCTCTCACACAGACACACAGCTGTCCCCAGGCCCAGGTGCAAGGCCACACTCACAGGCCCCGCTCGGCTGTGTGGAGGACCCCTCGCTCCGCTCTCACACACGGATGTTTATCTTACTCTCGTTTTCTAACTTTATTGATATGAATGTTCGGCTGCACGGGCCCGGGTGGGGCTGCGTGTGACAGGGCCCCTAATTGAGGCCCATATGTGAGGAGTCTGTGAGCTCAATGCCTTGTGACAGCTCCCGGCTCCCAACGCATCATATTCATGAGCCCCCCCCCCCCCCCATTCTCTCTCTCCATCACAAGACAAATTTCAGGATCTTCATTGCCCTGTCAACCCCCCCACCCCCCCCCACCCCCACACCCCCACCCCCCTGGACTAATGGCATTACCGTCCCCACGGGGCTTAATTATGGAGCGCAGAGATGCCGCGGCAGACTCCGCCACAGGTAGCGGCGCGCGCACGCGGCCGGTTCAGAAACACCGGAAAACGTCCGCGGCTGTGATCCAGCGTCTGCGACGCTCGCGCTGTTGACTCAACGCCTGCACTGTGAGAGGAACAAGGCGGGGTCGTGAGCGTTCGTCATCAGCTCTGCGCACTCTGCGTCTCAACCCAAACGCTGATCAACGGTATCAACCAGCTCACAGACTCGCCATTACGACTGCTTCAAAAGGGCCAGTCGTTCATAGCTCAGCCTATTTCAGGGACCACAAGGGCTGTGGATCTCATTTTCCACATTCAAAAACACTTCAAATAGGTTAAAAACAAAAACAGAAAACATTAGTATTTCATGGCAATGCATTAACGATTCAATTTTGACTTTTTCATGTAAACTTTGAAATAAATATCTGGATATATTCAAATCTCTGCTTTGTTTTAAATATCAATTTAAATTTTTTGACACAGTTGGCAGCCCTGATCTGCTGCCAGCAGTTTCTTCAGCGACCGAGGCACAGTTTTCCTGGAGCTGAGCGCAAAAGTATCTTCGGCTCGCTCGGCACTTAGCATTACATCAGCATGCAGGGGGTGAGAGTGATGCATCATGGGAGCTCTCGGGTCAGATTCCCCGCATGAGATACATGCTCACAGTTATTAGGGCAGAATTCGCACAGGTGATGAATTCGGGGAGTTATTGGGTCAGACTGCCTGCTAGTGATGCATGCTGGGAGTTATCGGGTCAGACTGCCTAGCAGTGATGCATGCTGGAAGTTATCGGGTCAGACTCCCTAGCAGTGATGTATGCTGGGAGTTATCGTGTCAGACTCCCTAGTAGTGATGCATGCTGGGAGTTATCGGGTCAGACATTTCAGAAGAGTTGCATTCTGGGAGTTATTGCATCAGATACCCTGATGGCTATCCTACAATCTCCTTTAGTGACAAACCTGCTTCAATTTGCAGGAAAACCACAATTACAACTGCATTTCTGTCTTGTGCCTTTTTACCTGTGAAGCTCTGTTCATGCAATCATAACAGTGTGAGTGCTTCAATCTGTTCTTCCCCACTTACCAGTGCTTGAGTGTGCGTTCATATATTTATATATCCATATATGTATTTGTATGTGCGTGTGTGTGTGTGCAGGTGTGTGTGTGTGAGCGTGTATGCAGGTGCGTGTGTGTGAGTGTATGCAGGTGTGTGTGTGTATCTATGCAGGTGTGTGTGCGCAGGTGTGTGTGTGTATGCAGGTGTGTGTGAGTGTGTATGCATGTGTGTGCAGGTGCGTGTGTGTGTGTGTGTGTGTGTGTGTGTGTGTAATGCAGGTGTGTGTGTGTATGCAGGTGCGTGTGTGTGTGTGTGTGTGTGTGTGTGTGTGTGTGTGTGTGTGTGTGTGTGTAATGCAGGTGTGTGTATGCCCGTGTACACGCTGTCCTCTGTTCTGTGGTGTCACACCTCCTCCTCCCCTCCAGTGCTGAGGGATGTGTTTTGTGCAGGCTTGTGTATGTAGGTCAGCCAGCAGCGCCGGGCCATCAATTTCACTGCCCTACTTACAAAGACACGCAGCGCACAAACTGGGATTTCTCATCCAGTCACCTCCTCCTCCATCTCCACTCTCCCTCCCTCCCTCCCTCCCTCCCTCCCTCCCCCCGCCTCTCCACCAAACCCCCCTTCCTCACCCCCCCCCCCACAGAGAGAGAGAAACCTGTGAGCGCTCTGGCCACAGCTGTGAAAAGGGCCTTTAAAGTCTCTGACCATGAGCAGCCCCGCCCAGAGGGGGGCAGGCTGGGCTCTGATTGGCTATATCAGCCACAGATTAAACCGGCTGCCATCTCACCAGCCAGACAATGGAAATGAGTCCTCCAATGGGTACGGTCCGCACAGGCCTACTCTGGGAAAGAAAAAAAACTAAACAATCATCTTCCCCCCATAAAAAACCTCCTTATAAAACCTACTTTAAAAATGCTGTCAGCGAACACCACCCAAAAACTGTGATAAGGGGGAGCTGCTCTCTGTCTGAGAGAGATGTGAAATAAATGAAATAAAGGTGCTTTTTAAAGTGCAGTGTCCCTCATCTTCAGGAGACAGGCGATCTCTGCTCTCGCTCCAGATGAGAAGTGTGGCGGTTTCCTCCGGACTCCACTGCCCACCTTACATCAGAGGTCACCAGAGGTCATGACCTTTGTCCTTAAACTCCCTAAAGAGGTACTGTTTGTCCCTAAACTCCCTAAAGAGGTACTGTTTGTCCCTAAACTCCCAAATTCACAATGGGGAGGTGAGGTGGACCATGCAAAAACAAGAATCTCCAATAAAATCAAAAGCAGACATAGCCTACAGCCACCGAGTGCAAATACTCAAACTCCACCCCCGCCCCACACCCCCCCCCACCGACTGTCTGTCCAGGCAACAACTGCCCGCAGAGTAACCAGCCCCCGACACATCACAGCTTATCACCGTGAGCTCGGGGGTATTGATTGAGTAGTGCCATGTCCGCTTCACACTCAAAATCCCTCCCCGACAAACACAGTTCAAGGTCAGAAGCTCCCCTGCTCCCTCTCACCCCGGGGGGAGTAACAGCCCGAAGAACAGCGGGAACGGCCGCGGTGCGCAGTCTGGCACAGTCTGGCACAGTCTGGCACAGTCTGGCGCGGTCTGGCGCGGTCTGGCACAGTCTGGCACGGTCTGGCACAGTCTGGCACGGTCTGGCACGGTCTGGCACAGTCTGGCACGGTCTGGCACGGTCTGGCACGGTCTGGCACAGTCTGGCACAGTCTGGCACGGTCTGGCACAGTCTGGCACAGTCTGGCACGGTCTGGCACAGTCTGGCACAGTCTGGCAAAGTCTGGCAAAGTCTGGCACAGTCTGGCACGGTCTGGCACAGTCTGGCACAGTCTGGAACGGTCTGGCACGGTCTGGCACAGTCTGGCACGGTATGGCACAGTCTGGCACAGTCTGGAACATTCTGGCACGGTCTGGCACAGTCTGGCACGGTCTGGCACAGTCTGGCACGGTCTGGCACAGTCTGGCACAGTCTGGCACGGTCTGTACGGCCCGCTGCTTAATGTAATTGACAGGGCCTTCACCAAACACACCTTCACTGGCATAGAGGGCAACTGCTAACAAACAGTTTTACTTAAAATTCATATTAATCATCAGCCAATAATGAGAAGATATTGTGGCTGGATTTATAATGGCCAATAATAAGGGGCTTAGAAATGAAACAAGAACAACAAAAATGGGATAAATTGCATTCAGGTCCCCTTTCAGGCTCCACTACTTTCTGTGAGGACCCACCTCCAAGTCCAAATACTCACATACACACACAGTAAAATAACCAGTGTTAATTCAGCTCTTAACAGCGTTAGTCCAACTCCTAAGAGTTAACATTTGGTCTCCCACTCTGGAATGTGGAACCCGAAATGTTATCTGTTAAGACTTGAATTAACGCTGAACATTTTACTGTGCACAATTGTGAAAAAAAAAAAAAAAAACTTCAGGACAAAAACAACCAAAAAAGAACTAATTAATTGAGGAAACAGCATAACAAAAAAAATGCATTTTACAAACCACACATTCACAAGAGAGGGACAGCTAAGCCCATGCATTCACTAGCGACCCGTTACATTGCATTACATCACAGGCAGTTAGCAGACGCTCTTATCCAGAGCAGCTGCTAAATGCCAGAGCCACTTACACAACTTTTTTTACACAGCATTTACACTGCAACCGTTTATACAGCTGGATATATACTGAAACTGT
>NW_026985637.1:0-17619 GCF_018555375.3 Anguilla rostrata | reverse complement strand
CAAAGGGTGGTCCTCCTTATATGGAGACGTGGTCTACTCGGGTGAAGGTGGTGCTTCTTATATGGAGACATGGTCCACTCAGGCGAAGGTGGAGCTCCTTATATGGAGACGTGGTCTACTCGGGTGAAGGTGGTGCTCCTTATGGAGCTCACCCTCCCATGGGAGGAAGGGGCAGAAGCAGCCTATGAGCGGAAATGGCTGAAGTACTCCGACCTGGCAGCGGAGTGTGAGAGTGTAAGGAGTGTAAGGAGGCCGGTTAGAGAGCGACAGTATATCCAGCAGAGGTGGGACGCTGGGGGTTCACCCGCCAGTCAGTGCTCCACCTTCTGGAGAACACAGGCATGGCAGGGGCAAGGCTGAGGAGGGCAGCTAGAGGGCTGGCCCGAGGAAGCAGAGAAGGGGGGGGGGGGGGTCGGCAACCGCCCACTGCATCCAAAACAACAGCAGAGGGTGGCAGCTGGTCAGTTTGAGCCTCTTTGTGTCCCTGGAGTAGAACAGGACACCGGCCACAATTATCTGGTAGAACATGGCCAGCATTCTGCTACACACACCAAAGGAGCGTTGCCTCCCCAGAAAGAAAACCTTCAGTCTAGTAGGGCCTCCAAAGACACAAACCACAGTATCAAACCATCTATCTATGTGTGTGTATGTGTTTGTGTGTGTGTTTGTGTGTGTGTGTGTGCATATTGTGCAAGTGTGTGCGTGTGTGTGTATTTATGTCCTGTGTACGTGCTCTGTGTGTACAATAAAAATGAGCATCTTCAGTGCATCAACCAGTACATTTCTTTGAAATTACACCCCCATCCTCATGCTAAATGGATTTTAATAAAACCATTATGTGCCGTGGCAGGAACTTGAAATGTTAGAAAATATCAGAGTATTTACTTTTGCTATCAGACCTGTGGGCTGTATTGGAATACTGGAAACACAAAGTGGATGCATTCTGCCATCTGGTGGTGTTGTGACGCTATTAAAGAAACTGAGGGTGAGACTCAAGGCAGAAGTTGGGAGTTTCTAAAACGCTGACTGCTTACTCCGGTTCCCTTTGTCTAATATAACATTTTTTGTAAAGATCTGAAACTAGGCACTAATATAAAAAAGCAGGATGGGGGAAAATACTTTTCATGGCACTGTACTCGAGGTAGACAGGTTTCCTTTAACAGGCTTTAATACAAGGGGCACCAGGGAGATGCACACTACACAGCTTGCAGAGGAATTCTCAGAAGTTGGCTAGAGAGCGATGAAACACAGATCCCTGTCTGACTGAACCCTCCCGTATCCTGGGCAATACAGGCACCAATAGTGCATCTCCCTGTGGAGCTACTGGCCACAGTCAGCACTGGCACGGTCCGGATTCGACCCGAGGCCGTGAGGCTCATCCATGCACCTCAGCGTGGTGCCTTAACCGAATGAGCCATCCAGCAGCCCCAAGCCTAATTTCAATAAAATTACAACTTATCCGCATCCATAAGAAATGCAGACTACCATACAATGTGCCAAATAATCACTGCATTGATAGGAACCACTCAAAGCAGGTACATGAGGTAGACAGGAAATCATCAGGCCAGATGACATTTTCCCACTGTAACAGACTTTAGTACAATATGCACCAGGGAAATACCCACTACACAGCATGCAGGGGCATTCTCCAGAGACTCACTAAGTTGTCTCAGTCTTGACAGTTGTTTCTAAGCATCACACCTCATAAGGTCACATCTCACACGCATGTTACATCACTAATTAGGCATCTCAGCACGCAACACAACAGCACAGTATAGTGCCTGGGACGGGGGCGGTATATCCCTATTGTGGGTGCCAGAGCTTTTCGGGTCCACTCAGGAGTGCACTCGGGACGGCTCTGACCTGCATTCCATCCTCTCCGTAGCTCTCCATCGCTCTTTGCCCTCATCGCCATGGTAACTGGAAATGTGGAGACTGGGACAAGGCCGCAGGCCTAAGCAGAAGTGGCCAGGAGTGCATACAGAAATACAGAAACATACACTTCCCCTCACTACCTTAAGCCTCCAAGCAGCTGTACACTGCAGAACACAGTCTGAAGTGCATTAATCACTGCAAGTTTGCCACTGAATCTACAGGAACTGAAGCGGAGCAGTGAAAGAATGGGCAGTGATTCACTGTGTGCGCTCATATAGACATGAAAACTGTTTCTCAGATCGATCAAACATTGTCTGGATTATTCGCAAAACATTTTAGTTTACAGCCAAATCTGCTGCAATTACTATGACATAAGAACACCTATGCAGCTGTGGAAATGACTGAGTTTTAGTCTGATGGGCACATCCTAGCTCGAACTGTAATCCAATGTTTGGGCTGTGACAAAGGCCGATAACAGAATAAGCACAGCAAGTACATGAAGCAGTAATGTTCTGAGAGTTCTGAGAGCTAGCCTTGTAATAACTTGCCTCTAGATGGATTACAGGAGCTTTCTCTGGTCAGAGCGTCACAGGCATCAGCATGAAGATTAGCTTTTTGCGTATTACTGCATGGTTTCAGCAAGAACAGGGACACTGATGTTTCTTATTCTTAAGGGACCTTCTATGTTTTGTAAAATTATAGATTCAGTGTTGGCTTTTTAATATCAGTAGGCAGAACTAGTTATTCTTTATTAATCTGGAGTACATGGTCACAGTGACCACAGTATTTGTCATTGAAATTAGATTTCTCTGATCAGACTCAGAATACAAGTAATCATTGACAAATAAAGTGGTCTGTAAATGCACAGCCCCAATGGTCCGTATGGGGGACAACCTCACGTCGCCACTGAGCACAGCACACATTCCACATTTCCCTACCGGTCGTGAACGCATCCCCACATACTGTCACTAAGCTGTGAAACCCCAGCCAATCTGTGCCCAAAATCAGAGGATGCACAAGGCGGGAACTAACCGCAGCCTTAATACTATGCGTTTTGCCCTTATAGATAATTTCAACCGGTACAACAGGGTACTTGTGAATATCCCCATGCACACACCTAGTAGATACTCCAGATACCTCTACCAAAGCCCCGGGCCGAACCAGACTCTGGTGGATTATGGACCGCATGCAGCCCCGAATCCACCATCGCCTGGTGAATACCCCCTTGGATCCTTACTGGAACGCTGTATGTCTCTCCTGAACCGGGGGAGGATGCCGGTGGGCCAGCAACCCGGATCACTTGGCCGACCTCCATCAGTGGGTGTCCGGGCTGCCCGCACCGCCAGCACTCCTGCCCCGACGTTTGAGGAGCCCCCTGTGAGGTGGGAACAGTGCCCGTAGCGGCTGGAACCTGTGGTGGAACAGGAGAAGCAGAGGGAGGGTTAGTGCGGGGGCGAGGGGGAGGGCGAACTGAAAATGAAGAAGGGGAGGGAGGGGGTTTTCGTCTTGGCGCTGGGGTAGGACGCTGCGTCGCCGGTGTCCTCCCCTCTTCTGCTGGGCGCTGAGGGTGCTCTGCCAGGTGGTCCTCCGCCAACGCGACAGCTGCCTCCATGTCCCTCGGCCGATGGCACCGGACCCAGGACGCAGTGCTGGCCGGTAGCCCCTCCACAAACTGCCCCGAACCAACTACTCCCAGCACCCGTTGCTCCCCAGCGGACTCCCCCGGCTTCAGCCACCTGGTCGCCGCGTCTCTTAGGTGTTGGCTAAAGACAAATGGCCGGTCCGACGGCCCCAACTTCGCCGTCCGAAACCGGCGGCGGTGGTCCTCGGGGGAGTAACCCATCCTGTCCTGGATAGCCCTCTTAACATCCGCGTACCTCCCCTGAGACGCAGCTGGTAGGCTGCACGCTGCTGTCTGCGCCTCCCCCGTCAGCAGAGGGAGCAAGCGCACGGCCCACTCTGCCGCCGGCCAGCCACATGCCCCTGCTGTAGCCTCGAATACGTCCAGGAATGACTGGGGGTCATCCGCCGGGGACATCTTAGGTGGAGCCACGTTCAGGAGCGTTGAATGTGGAGGGGCCGAGGAGGCAGCCGCCGTGGCTGCCGTCTGGATCACCAGCTGCTGGAGGATCTGCGTCTGCTGGTGGGTCTGTTGGCGGAGCGCATCCAAAAACTGGTGAGTCACTGCTGACTGCTCTCGGAGCACGGCTGCTTGCTCTTGGTGCACAGCAGCCACCTCCCCCACCATCTGTGCGAGGGAGGACACTGGCTGGGCAGTTGGAGGTGAAGGACGGGGTTCGGCCATGTTTATTTTGCTGAACTACAAGCTGGGCGCCAGTTGTGGCAATTCTCTAGCCACCGTGGGTTCAGAATCAGCACAGGACCGACAAATGACACGGGAAGTGCAGGGATGACGTCTTTTATTTTCACACACACACACACACACACACACACACACACACACACACACACTCAAACCACAGTTTATAACAGAAATGCCGGTGCAGCTCCTAAACCATGCTGCCGCTCTCTGCAGGGCGTGTGTGTGCCTTTTTCCTCCCCCCAGGCCCAGCCGCTACTGCATATATAAAGGGAGAGAGTAATCAGTGACAAGGAACACCTGTGATAATTAACTCAATCAGTGACAAGGAACACCTGTGCTAATGAACTCAATCAGTGACAAGGAACACCTGTGCTAATGAACTCAATCAGTGACAAGGAACACCAGTGCTAATTAACTCATACAGTACCTGGCTGTATTTTAAACATGTCAGGAGTTGCTCACACTCCCCCTGCTACCCCTACCCACCACAGGTGCAAGGATCTGGTATGTTTATATTACCTCTCAAATAAATGGTTTTACTGTAGGTTTAAACCTGGATCTGCTGCACATCAGTAGAATGGATTAGACCACAAAGTCAAAAAAAAGTGGTTTGCATGACATCCAGTCTCTTGAGATGTTCCTGAGACCCTGCAGTTTTTCTGATTTTTTCAGATGCATTTCTAATGTCTGCAGTCACACATTACAAATGTATGTTATGATTGCTTTGGCTCAGTGTGGAAAACTCAATTTTCCAAACTGACTGGCAAAATTCTAACCTGAAGACACTAATTGCAGTACCTACACACAAAGTACACAACTCTAAATCGCACACTTAGTTTTCACAGTACAATCGTCTCATATTAGTACAGTGTTCCAATGCTTATTGCTACCTGCAGATTGTGAAATGAAGTCAACATGTTTGCAATCCTGACTCGTCACTTCCGACAACATTGCCCAGATGAGTCGCATTGCAGCACGATTGGTAATCCCAACATAAAAGGCTGTTTTACAGTACTACATTCAGCAGTGTCTGACAACATGGAGCTGCCCAGTGCTGTTGGTATTGATGTACTGTAATAAATGTAAGGCTCCTCCAACTACAAAATTCTAAGTAGACGATTACAGTGCACTTTTTATGTTGGCTCAACTCAGGTTCTTCGGATTACAAATTCTAAACTCCAGAGACAAGTGTTTTATGTGTTAGTGCAGAAAGCATAAATGAGTTCAAACTCATATTGTGCTATTCAGCTGACAAGACTAATAGGTACAGTGAATATTACACCATTTGAATAGAAGGGTGCCGATAAATATTAATGTATCGTTAAAATTATATATATATACTTTTTTGGCCTATTTGTATCATTTTATAGCTTTTATTTTTCCTCATAATATCCCAGTTGTCCTCAGTCTGAGAGTTATTTAGTTGTTTCATACACAGCATGAGCTGATAAATGAGTTTTCACTTCTGTTTATAATTCATATGAATAACAATTTTTTTTTCTGAAACTATTAGCTGTTCTTGGTTTACTAGTAATGCATATTAGCTTTCAGCTTACATGTTGAAGTCTCCTGAGGCGATGTACTGTTCTACCCATAGGTGTTTGGTTATGTCTGGTTTAATTTTTTATTTTATTTATGTTTTATTTTTTGTATTAAACTTTCCTAATTATTATTATTGTGTCTTTGGATCTGTCGGTCTCTTACAGTAAACATGAGCTGCTTGGTTACAGTTCATTTCCACTTTTGACACAGATTTGGTTTAAAATTGTCCATTTGAATGTTAGGAGGCTTGTGTGTAAAAATGATCTATTTAGAGTGTGGGTTGATGAACATAAACCTAATATCATTACTCTGTCTGAAACATGGTTAAACAGTAAGATTTCTGGCAACGAGATTAACCTGTGAAATTACATACCTTGTAGAGCAGATAATGAGTGAGAAGTTTTCCTGAGTCCGAGGGGGGATGTGAACCTGGCCTGTGACTCATCCAAAAGTGGACGCACAACCTGGTGAACTACTAGTGAAGACATAGAACTAGACTAGAATAGAACAGAATAGAACAACCTGGTGAGCTACTAGTGAAGACATAGAACTAGACTGGAATAGCACAGAATAGAACAACCTGGTGAGCTACTAGTGAAGACATAGAACTAGACTGGAATAGAACAGAATAGAACAACCTGGTGAGCTACTAGTGAAAAAGACATAGAAACTGCAAAGTTTTGCTCTTTTTAACGACTGCACTTCTATATACATCTACTTTGCCTGTGTATCCAATGTTTTTATTAGCTGATGTACAGTACCTAAATGTCAAATTGCGAGACATATTCTATGTATACTGTATTTGTGATGATGTAATCAGGCAGGAAACAGAAGGGAAAAAATCCCCTAAGTTTTTGGCTTTATTTGTATTTGTATTTATATTTCTGTGAAGGTGTTTGTGAATTCTGTTTGTTGAAATGGGGTCAGAAGGCACAGAAATTGATGTTTTTAAGGGCTGAGAGTCTGTGGTCATTGTGGTTATTTCTGTGGGGAACCCTGAAAACTCTCTGTGCTGTATAGGTATGGGGCATGCCCCGCCAAGGCATAACTTGGTGGGATGGCATACCTGCCATACCAATTTTACAATCCCTATTAGACTGGATAGCCGTTAGTCAAATCGAATCAAAAATAAAAAATTTTAAAAATTTATACGGCGCATTTCACAAACAGTTGTCACAATACACACAGACAACCCTGGCCTAAACCCCCACAGGAGCAGGACTAAGGCAGCAGTGGGAAGAAGAAACTCCCTGTGGCAGATGGGAAGAAACCTCAGAAGGAACCAGGCTCAAGGGGGGAACCCATCCTCCTCTGGTCGGCTCAGGGTGCAAGTTTAATGACCCGCAGGGTCAGTCAGTCAATGTTCACACTGATCAACTTAGTGGCAGTTAAGTGACAGTCCTGAGGAGGCGGCTCAGATGATGGGCGGTGGGGAGTGGCAGGCGGTGACGGAAGTGGGCAGGGTGGAGACGGCGACGAAAGAGGGGTCGGACCGCAGTGGTGGGGGAGTCCCGATGACAATCATCCTGATCGTATTTTAAAAGCTAGTGTTTTGCTAGTGCATGATCATTTACTGTATGTGTTTCTCATGCCTTCAATCAATATTTTGCCTGTCAGTTCTTTTTAGATCCTAAACTCTTACAAGTTTAGTTCTAATAATAAGCGGCTTTTGTTCCTTTTTCGTTCAAGAAAATATTACCTAGGGATGTTCTGTGCTCTATTAATTAATTAATAGAAAGTTTTGGTGTAGGTCTTGATCCGTTGGATCAAGTTGGCTTCTCGTGTTCTTGTTCATCCAATTGCTGATTTATTTATTCTTTCTTCATCCACTTTGAATTACCTGTTATGCGGAAGTGTGCTGAGAGTCACTCCACTGCATGGAGGAGGGGACTCCCCCGACCTCAGTAATTAGACCTGTAGCTATAATTTGTGCTGCAGACAAGTATTTCAGAAAATGATTTACAGTACATTCATTATCTTAATGCTCATTATAATTTATCCCCATTTCAGTCTGGCTTCAGACTTAATCATTCCACAACTACCACTCTTATAAAACTTACAGGTGATGTGCTTTCTGCATCAGACACAGGGGAACTTACAGAAGCTATTTTCATTTACCTGACTAAAGCTTTTGATTTGGCTGATCATCGTCTATTTTCAGATAAGCTTTTCTCCATTGGGTTTTTGAAAGCACTCTTCAGGAGGCAGGCGTGGACGTGCCAGTGACTACTGTCCGCAGATGACTTAACGAACAGAGCTACGGAGGCTACACTGCAAAATGGAAACCACTAGTTAGCTGCAAAAACAGGATGGCCAGGTTGCAGTTTCCTGTGAAGTATCTAAAAAAGCATGGAGAGTTCTGGAAAAAGGGCTTGTGGATAATAAATAAGCTAACATTAAACACTGGGAGGTCTTTGATTTGATAAGGTACCTTTTACAGCCCTGTTATTTCATTTATGGGTTGTACCCTGTACAACATGTAACAAAGAAAATTGCTCCATATATCTTTGGGATCATCATTTTTTTCCAATCTTTTGGTTGGTATTAATTCAAATGATTATGTTTCTATTACAATGTCCAACCATTTTTTGAATGCTGGTCTTTGAAATAACATTCTGTGTCTGTCATTTATGAATGCTTTTGTTACAAATGAATGGCGCAGATTAGAATATGTAGGTCTATGCAGTGCAGGAGAACAACAAAGGAGTGAGGTGTGTGTGTGTGTGTGTGTGTCTATGTCTATTATTATTGTGATGTGATGTCTATTATTTATTTTTGATATGTTCATGTTTAGGAAAAGTCCTAAAAAATGAAAGAAGCATTAAGAGTCAGTGAAAAAAGACAAGTAAAATGGAATAGAGAAAACAGACAATGAGAAGTGCAGAGTGTGACGAACCGGCTCGTAGGTCCGACACACGGAATCACGCGACAACCGGGTAAAGGAATAATAAGAATTTATTACGCAAAAACAAACAGTTACAAACAAAGAACTGGCTGGGAATGCCAAAATGTGCAGCGCAGTCAGTTGGCAAATTGACAAGCTGGCAAGCTACTACGCAGGTGAGTCAAAAAAAGGCTAGCTGGTGAAAATGAAAAGAGAGCTCCAGCTGGTAGAACTCGCAGCCTTTTTAAAAAGCATGATCCCAGCTGACTACGGTTAAGCAATCCGAAATATTGGGTAGCATTGCTTTGGAATACATCATATGTAATTTTGGTGAGGCAAGTAGCCTATATTGTTTATATTTTTTTAACGTTGAAAACGTGTTTTTTTATGAGATGGAGTTTACTCTGCTCCTGTTGGCTGTCATTGTGTATCAATGCCATGGGCCTTTTCTGTGGGAGAAAGGAGACTTACTATAGCTGCTGTGGACCAGAGCTCATATCTCAGCCCTGAAAATGGAAATAAATAAATAAAACAAAATGTCCCACAGCTCCTTTTAGATATCTAGGAAGTGAATCTGGAAAGAGCGGGTGCCATGGGAAATCAGCTACTCGATTAAAAAAAAGAAATACTTCACAAACAAGCGATATGATGATAAACATACACATGACAAATAACCTTACACAAACATCCAGACACAATCATTCCAAACCTTGCGTCTAAACTAAACTTATATAAAAAAAAGAAACATTTAAGAATCGGAGAAAACAAATAGTGAAAACGGAAATTACTACACAAACATCAGCACATACGACCATGGATGGTCACGAGGCAGTGAATGCGTCAGTGTCAGGAGACTGCGGGAGTGCGATATATTGGTACAGCAAGTAATATAATATTATATTATATTGGACTGGTGTACTTGAAGTCCCAAAAGAAAAATAATTATCGAGTTGTTGCCCTGCTGAAAGTTACAGCTTATATTTTTACCTGTTCGCCAGCTGACCAGCCTATACAGGCAGCTAGTCCACCAGTTCGACCACCAGCTTAATCAACCAATTTGAGCAGCTTTGTCCAGCCAGAGACCATCTATGACCAGCTAAATGTGCTGAACACACAGTTTACACCATCACCAGTTTAGAATTCCAGATATTTAGCCCAAAAGTGGAACTGAAAGTGTTCAAACTCACACGCCATTTTAAAGACGGAGAAGAACGAAGAGAGAGTAAAAGAATAAAACTGAAAAAAAGAACGGAGTAAGTAGCCTGCAGAGGAGTGGGATGGAGAGAATATAAACTAAAGATGAACAGGTGAGGGGAAGCTATAATCGCAATTAACACGCTTAATTCAGTAAAACTGAAAACTGACAAGAAAATACGCGAGGAGAACTGGGCAATTATCAGGTTCCCCATTTGGAACCGAAAACAAAAGTAATACATTTTTTTTTAAGTTTTACGTTTAAATAAATGGTTTACTAATGCACTTTTGCATATTTCATGACAATATTTACCTCGCTGGACATGACGTATTTGCAATCCAACTCGAACTAGTGCGATCTAGTGGCATTCATAATAATAATGTACGTATCTTTATATTAAAGCGGCTCCCAAATAAATGTAAAGTAGGCCTAATTAAATAATAACAAATAATTATCTGTTTTGATTGGATCTGCGGCGTCTTTGGATACAAGTAGCCTAGGTTTCTCGGGACCTGTGTATATCTGTTAAATGTGATTTAAGGGGTATTATTTATGGGTTAATATGCTGTTTTAAAAAAACTTGAAACATGCGAAGTGAAGTTTATGTTGCCAAATGTTTTGTTATAATATATGAACTATGCATGTTTGTATTAAAATACAATGTTTAAATAACAGCACTTTTTGTGTTCAGAAATTATGAAATAATTTAAACACTTATTCAACAACCTGAATAGGAACCTTTGATTCATCTCAGTCTTTAAAATACCTCAGTTAAAATACCTCTATGTAGACCAAACTGTTTTCAATATAGCACAATAAGCACAATGTGAACATGGGGTATTTATTCTACATTGCATGCACAGCTATTTCTGACATAATGTGGCTGAAGAGGGCAAATAATCCAAACATTGTCCAAACCTTATACCTAAATTTACAAACAAAAATAGATTATTAAGAATAGAGATAACAGATAGCCTCGTGATAACAGAAATTACTCACCACAAACTTCAGCACATACGGCTATAACTGGTCATGGGGACGTGAATGTCAGAGACACTGAGGGAGACATATGATTTATTTTTTATTATTTTTGTATTTTATGCTGTCCATCGTCAAATTGTGTCCATACTGTGCATCTTGAAAAAAGAAGATTCCTTATAGTGACGCGGACGTTCGCTACACTCCAAAAGGCTTAATTGTGGGCTTAGCCTACAGATGATACTAATATATTGGAACAATTTAAGTCCCAACGGGAGTATAATTCTAGAATTGTTCAATAGGCTTCGCACATGTAGACGTTAAAATAAGGCAAATGTCTACAAGCAAGGAATGTTTGTCTTTTCTCGGTAACTAATTGACTACAATAAATTAATGCAGCCAATATAAATAAAAAATCTTGAACCAGTAACAAAATAAAAAAGGAAGTAAAAAAAGTAACAAAACAAAAAAATGTCAAAAGAGAAGTGAAACTGTTTCAAAGTCAAACGACATTTTGAAGACGGAGGACAACGACGATGCAGTAAAAAGGATTTAAATTGGATAAAAGAACGGAGTAAGTAGTCGGTTGTGGAGTGGGGGTGGGGAGAATATAAACTCAATGTGAAGGGGTGTTTGGAGGAATAGGAATCTGCAGGTACGATCTCAATAACGCTTAATTTAGTCAAATAAAGCAGGCAATAAAATGGCGCGCGAGGAGTAATAGGCTTTTTCAAATTCTCCATTTGGGACCAAAAACAGTCTAACGTTTATTTTAGCATGTATGTGATATTTTATTATCATTTAACCTTTCTGGATATGACGGAAGTCCCAGGCCTGTCGTAGGCTATTATGACACTCTACTACTGCTACTGTAACAACAGACCGAACATTTTGTGGAACAACTGTGTGGATTGTGTCAAAATATATAATTAATAATTATATTATGTTAATTATATATTATCTCATAAAAAAACACGTTTTAAACGTACAAAAATGCCAAGTTACTCACACATACAAGACATACACCGTCTATAACTCATTCATTCAGACTGCCAAAATCCAGGCCTGCCATTAAAAGTATTGATATCAAAATGACGCCAAGTTACGGTACTACACACAATATAAGCTATCTTGCCTCGCCGAAATTAAATAAAATGTATTCCAAAGCAATGCTACCCAATATTTCCTCAATTCTTTCAAGTCACTTACAATTGATGCCTCTCATTCGCCAGAGCAGTTAGGGGTTAGGTGTCTTATGCTTGGCTATGGTCATGGCTATGCTTGTGTGAATTTGTAGTCCGATGAGCGTGTACTGTTACAGATTCGGTTCGCTATATATGTAAAACAGTGGCTGTGACAAAGGGTGCGGTGTCGTAAGTGTAAACGCAACAGAAACGCAGGTGAAATATGGGCAGTGTATGTACTCACGGATTTGACGGCCATCCAACGAGCCTTGATTGACAAAAGAATCAGCAAGCCTGTAGAATTAGAGCTCCCTAGGTCGCAACTTGTGTACCCTTCTGTCCTGCTCCGTTGTCTGTTATTTCGTGGAGATGAACTTTTAGTGTTGGGAAGGTTTATAAGGCATTTTGATAGGCTTATCTGCAGGTAGGAATCCTGTCCGCTGTTTTGCTAAGCTAGAACCGGAAAAGTTGATAGTGGAGAATAGGAGCAGATGCATATGTCCCAGCAGGCTTTGCATAAGAGAAAATAACAACAGTGTGAGAGAAATTAGGAGAAATGATGAAATTGCGTAGTTGAAACAATAGGTTTTTAGCAGAATGGGCATGTAGGTGAAGGTTGACATGATCACAGACTATACTGCGGAGTAAATAACGTGACCATGAGCGAGCTTAGTTTCCTTATGGAACAGTATATATAACAGTCGGTATAAGGCAACTGTTAAAGTGGAGGGTTAAGGAACATGTAAAATCTATTGCACTGATGTGCTTTTCTCATGTTCAGTATCAGTAGTTATAATTATGAGTGAGTCATGATTTTAACTGTAAAGTTGATGGGGAGTTGCAGAACGTACATACGTAGTAATTGTGTGTAGCCTATGTGGCTAGATAGAGAACAGGGCGAGGTAACATGAATGTAGAAATGTGGCGTTTGCTGATAAGAAGGTTTTGTACGGTAGCCAAGTGAAGAAATATAGTTAGTATAAATGGCAGAGTGGTGAACTGGTGTAACTTTTTAATAAAAGGAATACATTTGCCGTCATGGAATGCATATGGGTGGCCGTGAGTTAGTTTTGGTAAAGAAAATATAAAAGCGTAAGAAAACGTTAGTGTAAAAGAGGAAATTATCTGCCTGAGGGCGAGGCGGGATTCAGTCCTTAAACCGGAGGTTTACCAGTTTGTGACTTTGTTAGTGCAGCACCATGACATAGCTATGCAATGCATGAAATATCATTAGCAATCCTGTCCGTGGTTTTAAAGAAGAACACAGGCCAGTAAGCACAGAAGAGCTCCCGTTGAATCCATATGGCTTTGCAATATTTTAGCTGGTTAATAACTGAACGTGCAGACGGTACGTCATAATGCAGTGTATACGTGGTATGATATGGTGCAAAAGCAATAATTGAGAAGTAGTAGACAATTATTTGTGAGGGTAAAAGCAGGTTAAAGAAACTTGTTCCTCGCTGGGCTTGAACTTACAACCTCATGTTCCCAAGACTGTAACCTTACCCACTAGGCCACAGACAGATTAGCTGCCTAAACTGGAAATGTTTCAGAGTAAAAAGATATGGGTATTTTGCGTGTGTATGCGAGTTTTTAATTGGGTCGTGAGGGTGAGGATTTGGCTGATGTCGGTAAAATGTCCAATGGGGAGACATGTTGTTAGTGGGATAGGCGGCAGGAAAAATAAGAATGAGAAGAAGAAGAAAGAGAAGAAGAAGAAGGAGGAGAAAACGCAAAATCCCCTTAGTTTGGGGCTTTAATGTGTGGACATGTGAAGTTGTTTATGAAATCTGTCTGTTGAAATGGGGTCAGAATGTACAGAATTTAATGTTTTTAAGGGCTGAATGTCTGTGGCTGTTGTGGTTATTTCTGTGGGGAACCCTGAAAAGTGACAAACTCTCGGTGCTGTATAGGTATGGGGCATGCCCCCGCCAAGGCGTAACTTAACCATCCCAATACATCCCTTCAATTGGTCCAGTGGTTACGTTCTTGCTGTCAACAGTCATTAATTGTTACACGTCACTAATTGTCTGCAGGTGTCTGTGTGCATATAAAACACTTGTCTTCTATATCCATATATGCTCTGAAGAAGGTCTTTTTGACCGAAAGCTCAGCTAATTAAACTAGATTTTCAATATACTCAGTGTGCCAAGTTCTTTCTTCATTAACTGATTTTTGTTCTTGTAGCACCTGAGCCATAATTGGGCTGAATGTGCAGACGTCTTTTCACAATTGAAACAACTGCCTTGCAAAATGTTACCCCTGGTGTTTCTGGTTTTGCTAGCTAAACTGTTAGAGAATAAAACTTGAGCTGGGTGTTAAATTAGCAATCAGAACAAGAAGAATAAAAGAAAAACAAAGGAGATTTCATCAAAAAAAGGGCATTAATTGATGTGTTGGTATTTATTAAACAACGTCTGTAGATGTCAGGGTGGGAAATACCATTTCACAATTGCACATCAACACAGTACACTGAACAAGGCAGGCCTACTCTTATTTATGCCTAAAATAAGCAAATGTTAACTTCACTTGGTAGTGCAGGAACTGAAAGAAAAAGCACACAGTGCATTGAATGCCATAAACACTGATTCAGACATCTAGCAGGAGAGAAGGATGAGGTGGATAGCCCATGGATATAATTAACTTACTGAATAATGTTTAACGTTGATGCTGCTAAGTTAACTAATTTAACGTTAGCCAGCTGTTAGATCAGTTCACACTGTTGCACCAGAGCAATTCAAGAGCTGTTGTGTATGCTTATACAATCGAGACATGTCGGTTTTTTTTCATTAATTAATAAAATTTATACTTTCTTTCACTTTAAGTTTTCTTTCACTTTTAAAGTGTAGAATACGTTGGGCTGATGTGTGATACGCATGCTAATTTAATTTGTCATGATATCAGGCTGTAAGGCACAAAATGTGGAATTTGTTAAAACTCTCCACAGGCATTTAATGTGATTGAGAGTAAGAGACTTGAGGGTGTGTTGGTATGCAGTGTGGCTCATTAAACAGCCTTGAGTCCATTGTTTCAGATGCTGTTTTGTGTACGGTAGACCGTTTGGTATTACACTGTAGATGTGGCTTATGAGTCCCATAGCCATGTCTTGCTCGTAAGAGGGGTGGCAGTGTCTCGTGTGGCAGGTGGTCATACTATATCCCCATTTAAGGGACTCTTTTCAGCTCTTATCTGGGCTAATCACTGAGATTATTATTTTATTCATTTTGGACACAAAACTCTTATTTGATGTAAGCTTTCATTGATCAAAGTGTCCCAGGTTGATGCATTTACTTGTTGAAATTCAAATATTTTTTCTACTGGGGGAGGATGCCCCTGGACCCCCCCTAAAATGTCCTGGGCTAAGCCCCCAATGTTTTCATATCCTGGCCATGCTCCTGATAAGTTATGGAGTAGGATGGAGGGAATAGAACCTAAAGGAATGTAGGGAAGTTTAAACAAATTTACATGCTTAATTTCAAAACAGAAAACTGACAAACTGTTATTTAGGTGCAACAGATCAAACACAAATTTCCCATTTGAAACCAAAAAGCTATTGTGAAAGTTTTTTTTTTCTTGTAAAAGGCACTTATTTGTTGCAAAAGAACATCCGATGTACCTTAAGGATACATTTGGGAAATATGGTCCTTTAAGAAAAAAATGTATGTCCACTGTACCTTTTTTTCTGAGAGTGTAAATATTAGCATAGTGAAGTCAAAATTTTATTTTTATTTGCTGAACACGCAAGCAGCTTGGATTTGTGTTCAGATGTAGAAATATGTGCAGAATGTACAGAATGTGATCATTTCTGCACATATATGTTTTACCATTTTAAAATAACAGCACATTTTGTATTATACCCCCCTTTTTAGGTGATAGGAGAACTGTGACAAATTTATCTAAATCGATATTACTGTGTTAAAATTAGTTTTTCATAACAATCATATGTGTCCAGCCTGTTTAATATTGGCAATGCCAGACTCATTCCTTTGAGATTCAGTAGGCCTACAACACTTCAACTGCAGCCATATTCCATGTCATGAACTGTTATGACCCGTATACAAGGGACACCTGACATGCAGATGCAAGAAAATAATTTACTCAAAGTTCTCAATCAAGTACAACACAAGACATTCTAAGGCTACACTGCCACATTCTGGTATAAACTGGCAATGAATATTAACCTACATGAAATCTCCTTTTCTTTCGATTTTGTCTTAATGTACCAGGTTCCTTAACTTAGAAAAAGTTTACATGACATTTTTCATTCAGTGTGTAAACAACAATGCAGCAGAAACACTCTATTTAAATAAAAAGCACTCTGCGTCATGCCTTTCCTTTCTTTTCTTCAGGCTATGCATAGCAACTTAAAAACTTTAGAGATTTAGCTTTCATTTCAGCTCACAATATAAATATTTCAACTTAAAATAAATTGTCTGCACTTGAATATAGGTTTTCATCCAGCCCATTTCCAATCTAGTAGTGTTTTGTTTAGTCCAATGTACTGTATATAATAGTCAGATTATGCTTTTAGTTGTTTCAGTGCTGAAAACGCCTTGCCAGTCTGATAGGCCTTCAACAGCAGGAGGTTTTCGCTGGGCTGTCAGTGGATTCATTGTATTCTACCTCTGCTTTTGGGCGTTCAGGAACTGGGGAATAAATGAGGTTCTGGCGAAACTTCACAACTCAACCAAAGAGCATGAAAAAGAAAGGCAAAAACAGAATATAAAAATTTCAGCCACTCTTGGAAAGCGATGGAAGTTAAAAATGTATTTATCATAAACGAATGGCTTTCAGCTGGAATTCTTCTTCAGGGCAGTATTGGACTGGGGAATACACTGTTGTTGTGTCTCCCGGACTGATGCTTGTGTCAGATTTTTTTCCCCACAGGATCTGGGAACTCCACCGTGTGTGTGTCTGAGTGTGTGTGCATGTGTGTGTGTGCGTGTGTATGTATGTGTGTGTGTGTGTGTGTGTGTGTGTGCGCGTGCATATGTGTGTGTGTGTGTGCTTGTGTGTGTATGTGTGTGTGTGTGTGTCCGTGTGACTGCGTGTGTGCGTGTGTGCATGTGTGTGTGTGTGTGCGTGTGTGTGTGTGTGTGTGTGTGTGTGTGTGTGTGTGTGTGTGGAAATACTGTTTCCTTTCTCTTCAGTAAGTGTCTCTGGTTCCTCCTGTAGACTTGCTCATTTGGTGCTTTAACAGTGTAGGGACTTGGCTGGTCAGGCTTTCTGGGCATCATGGCTGGTTGCATTTGTCTTTTTTATTCTCTCGTTATCTCCTTCCTTTATGTCAGACAGTGTCCTGGTTCCTTTGTCTAAGGAGTGATTCTGTCTCTGTTGCCTGCTCACAGGGCTGCTCCTGGTGTGCTGATACAGTGCTGCTTCAGCAGTGTCTTTGTTGCTGGTAGCTGTATTTTGAGCCTCTTCCCCATGAGCAGCTGTGCAGGCCAGATATCTTGGGGTGTATTTCTGTAATATCTGGCACCAGGCTCTGTGTGGCTGGCCATCCTTCCAGGACTGGAATGGACAGTTTGAGCTCAGCATCCTCTGTTGTTGCTGCTCTAAACTGCTGGAGTTTTTCCTCTGACACAGGAAGTAAGTGAGTGATGAAATTCACCTTGAGCTCATCCTCAAGGGGTTT
>NW_026985636.1:0-17349 GCF_018555375.3 Anguilla rostrata | reverse complement strand
CGTTGAGCCCCATTAGTCAGACATCAGTCATACAAGAGTTATAACCAGGAGGAATCTATGAGGAACAACACAAGTAATTTGAAGGATTGGGAGGACAGATACCAGGATTCAATTTGGGATTCTTCAAGGAACAATTTAAGTGAGTGCGTTTCAAATTTACGGTTTTGCCTCACTTTTTTGACACATTGCACGAGGCTATGTAAAAAAATTCATTAACTTTGGCGATACCTGGAGTACTTGTACCTCAGTTGGATAGCCCCAGGAACCGGTGCTGGTTGACTGATCAGCTATAAATGTCTCAGTAGAGAATTGGTAAAAATGGTTACATATTTATAATTTAAATCAAAACACAGTTTGTACTCTCTCAAAAGCATTCACTTGTTATGATTTATTCAGTAAGCGCTTTCTTGATGGAGTATTTTTCAGAGGACAATGCACCTTAAATTTGCAATCAGTAAAAAATTCAACAAGCAACCTAGGATCATTTTTCAAAGCCTACTCAGTTGGGTGATTTCAAACAGAAGTATTATTTTATAACATTGAATCATAAGTACTTAATTTGAGGGTAGCTGCAACGGAGGTAGGGACTCAAACCGTCAGGAAACAGACAGATAGTTTACAAACTCGCAGAATACAAGGGGGACTTTCTGTTTGTCCACATGGATCATTCATGTCTACATTACTGTGGATGCTGTTTTAACTGTACCTCAACTTTAGCATAATTCTTTTTTTTTCTAGAGAAAGTGCTATCAAGTTGGGGTATATTTTGGCAATCATGAACTTCCTGGAAATCATCTAGGAACGAAAGCAGTCACACTATCATTTAAAATGATTTAGAAACAAAATTGGGACTGACAAAAACATACACTTACTCTGCATTTTTAGTTACTTCTATTTGACAGGGTATATTTTAGTGGACAATGTGAATAGCAGCAAATCGTGTTGAGAGAAAACACATTTTGGAAGTCAACATTTGGGTAACTTCAATCTGGAGTACTAATTTGTGTCATTCATCAGTAAGTGCTTCATTTTGGGGTAGCTGCAATTGTGGCATATATTTAAGTCTTCAGTCACAACAGCAGATGAGCGTGCTCCAGTTCATCCTAAAAGAACTGGATTCAGTTAACACGAAGTGCTCAACTATACCGCAACTAGTCAATTTGTTATCTGAAGAAGTGCTATCAAGTTGGGCATATTTTGGCAAATTTATCTGAAGGAAATTATACATAGATAAGTACAGTATCACGTGGAATATCAGATATACAGTAGGACGGGGATGCTATCAGTTGGTTAATTTTGCATCTTGAGATACGGAAATTGCTGCTCTAACTATACCTCAACTTTAGCTCAATTCTGTTATTCTGAAGAAAGTGCTATCAAGTTGGGGCATATTTTGGCAAACTTTATCTCAAAGGAAATTATTCAGTAAGAACGGCAGTCACAGTATCACGTGGAATAATTCAGATATACAGTTAGGACTCTAGAGAAAATGCTATCCAGTTGGGGTATAATTGGCAATCATGAACTACCTGGAAAATCATCTAAGAACGAAAGCAGTCACACTATCATTAAATGATTTAGAAACAAAATTGGGGACTGACAAAAATCATACACTTACTCTACATTTTTATTTAGTTCTCTTTGACAGGGTATCGTTCAGTGGAGAATGTGCATTGCAGCAAGTCATTTTGAAGAGATGCACATTTTGAAAGTCAACATTTGGGTAACTTCAATCTGGAGTACTAATTTGTGTCTTTTATCAGTAAGTGCTTCATTTTGGGGTAGCTGCAATTGTGGCACACATTCAATTCACCATGTTACAGACAGATAATCTGCAAGTTCATAGGAGATGAGGGAGGGCTCTGTTTCTTCGACAGGGATCTAGCCTGTCTGTTTTACACTGTAAGCTGCATTTTCTATACCTCAAGTTTAGCACAATTCTGTTTTTTCTAAAAAAAAAAATAGTGCTGTCAAGTTGGGGTAATTTTGGCAGTCATGAACTTCAAGGAAATGTTTCAGAAACAGCCATGGACCTAGGTTGAAGAGAATGGTTGAATTGTATTTAGTCCTCTTCTGAACATGATTGGGGCTCTTGATTCGGAAGGTTGAACGTTTATTTTTTCCCCGTACGTGCTTATTGTTGGGGTGCTTTTCGGCGTACAACACCTGTTGACTCCTTGCAACAAGCAATGTATTGGAAACCTACACATTTGGGTTATTTCAAACTGGCACATTCATTTGTGACATTTAAAAGTATGTGATTCATTTTGGGATTGCAATACTTGTGACGTAGATTCAAATTTTCATGACAGGTGAAGATATTTTGCAATAGCACAGCAAGTTTAAATGCGCTTCTCTACTTTTGTGATGACCTATCATGTATTTCTGACCATCAAGTCCGCTTACAGTAATTTTAGCTTATATCTTTCTCTTTCCAAATAATTGTGATTTTAGGTGCCAGACAAATCTGTCAGTTCTCTCCCTTAAGATCGTTCGCAACACATCAACATGATGGTCAGTGATTCTATAACAATGGCAGATGACTGGGGTGGGGCGTTGAGCCCCATTAGTCAGACATCAGTCATACAAGAGTTATAACCAGGAGGAATCTATGAGGAACAACACAAGTAATTTGAAGGATTGGGAGGACAGATACCAGGATTCAATTTGGGATTCTTCAAGGAACAATTTAAGTGAGTGCGTTTCAAATTTACGGTTTTGCCTCACTTTTTTGACACATTGCACGAGGCTATGTAAAAAAATTCATTAACTTTGGCGATACCTGGAGTACTTGTACCTCAGTTGGATAGCCGCCAGGAACCGGTGCTGGTTGACTGATCAGCTATAAATGTCTCAGTAGAGAATTGGTAAAAATGGTTACATATTTATAATTTAAATCAAAACACAGTTTGTACTCTCTCAAAAGCATTCACTTGTTATGATTTATTCAGTAAGCGCTTTCTTGATGGAGTATTTTTCAGAGGACAATGCACCTTAAATTTGCAATCAGTAAAAAATTCAACAAGCAACCTAGGATCATTTTTCAAAGCCTACTCAGTTGGGTGATTTCAAACAGAAGTATTATTTTATAAACTTGAATCATAAGTACTTAATTTGAGGGTAGCTGCAACGGAGGTAGGGACTCAAACCGTCAGGAAACAGACAGATAGTTTACAAACTCGCAGAATACAAGGGGACTTTCTGTTTGTCCACATGGATCATTCATGTCTACATTACTGTGGATGCTGTTTTAACTGTACCTCAACTTTAGCATAATTCTTTTTTTTTCTAGAGAAAGTGCTATCAAGTTGGGGTATATTTTGGCAATCATGAACTTCCTGGAAATCATCTAGGAACGAAAGCAGTCACACTATCATTTAAAATGATTTAGAAACAAAATTGGGACTGACAAAAACATACACTTACTCTGCATTTTTAGTTACTTCTATTTGACAGGGTATATTTTAGTGGACAATGTGAATAGCAGCAAATCGGTTGAAGAGAAACACATTTTGGAAGTCAACATTTGGGTAACTTCAATCTGGAGTACTAATTTGTGTCATTCATCAGTAAGTGCTTCATTTTGGGGTAGCTGCAATTGTGGCATATATTTAAGTCTTCAGTCAACAAACAGCAGATGAGGCGTGCTCCAGTTCATCCTAAAAGAACTGTGATGTCAGTTTAACACGGGAAGCTGCTCTAACTATACCGCAACTTTAGCTCAATTCTGTTATTCTGAAGAAAGTGCTATCAAGTTGGGGCATATTTTGGCAAACTTTATCTCGAAGGAAATTATACAGTAAGAATGACAGTCACAGTATCACGTGGAATAATTCAGATATACAGTTAGGACTCTGGAGGAAATGCTATCAAGTTGGGTTATATTTTGGCAATCTTGAGATTACTGGAAATTGCTGCTCTAACTATACCTCAACTTTAGCTCAATTCTGTTATTCTGAAGAAAGTGCTATCAAGTTGGGGCATATTTTGGCAAACTTTATCTCAAAGGAAATTATTCAGTAAGAACGGCAGTCACAGTATCACGTGGAATAATTCAGATATACAGTTAGGACTCTAGAGAAAATGCTATCCAGTTGGGGTATATATTGGCAATCATGAACTACCTGGAAATCATCTAAGAACGAAAGCAGTCACACTATCATTTAAAATGATTTAGAAACAAAATTGGGACTGACAAAAATATACACTTACTCTACATTTTTATTTAGTTCTCTTTGACAGGGTATCGTTCAGTGGAGAATGTGCATTGCAGCAAGTCATTTTGAAGAGATGCACATTTTGAAAGTCAACATTTGGGTAACTTCAATCTGGAGTACTAATTTGTGTCTTTTATCAGTAAGTGCTTCATTTTGGGGTAGCTGCAATTGTGGCACACATTCAATTCACCATGTTACAGACAGATAATCTGCAAGTTCATAGGAGATGAGGGAGGGCTCTGTTTCTTCGACAGGGATCTAGCCTGTCTGTTTTACACTGTAAGCTGCATTTTCTATACCTCAAGTTTAGCACAATTCTGTTTTTTCTAAAAAAAAAATAGTGCTGTCAAGTTGGGGTAATTTTGGCAGTCATGAACTTCAAGGAAATGTTTCAGAAACAGCCATGGACCTAGGTTGAAGAGAATGGTTGAATTGTATTTAGTCCTCTTCTGAACATGATTGGGGCTCTTGATTCGGAAGGTTGAACGTTCATTTTTTCCCCGTACGTGCTTATTGTTGGGGTTCTTTTCGGCGTACAACACCTGTTGACTCCTTGCAACAAGCAATGTATTGGAAACCTACACATTTGGGTTATTTCAAACTGGCACATTCATTTGTGACATTTAAAAGTATGTGATTCATTTTGGGATTGCAATACTTGTGACGTAGATTCAAATTTTCATAACAGGTGAAGATATTTTGCAATAGCACAGCAAGTTTAAATGCGCTTCTCTACTTTTGTGATGACCTATCATGTCTTTCTGACCATCAAGTCCGCTTACAGTAATTTTAGCTTATATCTTTCTCTTTACAAATAATTGTGATTTTAGGTGCCAGACAAATCTGTCAGTTCTCTCCCTTAAGATTGTTCGCAACACATCAACATGACGGTCAGTGATTCTATAACAATGGCAGATGACTGGGGTGGGGCGTTGAGCCCAATTAGTCAGACATCAGTCATACAAGAGTTATAACCAGGAGGAATCTATGAGGAACAACACAAGTAATTTGAAGGATTGGGAGGACAGAGACCAGGATTCAATTTGGGATTCTTCAAGGAACAATTTAAGTGAGTGCATTTCAAATTTTCGGTTTTGCCTCACTTTTTTGACACATTGCACGAGGCTATGTAAAAAAATTCATTAACTTTGGCGATACCTGGAGTACTTGTACCTCAGTTGGATAGCCTCCAGGAACCGGTGCTGGTTGACTGATCAGCTATAAATGTCTTAGTTGAGAATTGGTAAAAATGGTCACATATTTATAGTTTAAATCAAAACACAGTTTGTACTCTCTCAAAAGCATTCACTTGTTATGATTTATTCAGTAAGAGCTTTCTTGATGGAGTATTTTTCAGAGGACAATGCACCTTAAATTTGCAATCAGTAAAAAATTCAACAAGCAACCTAGGATCATTTTTCAAAGCCTACTCAGTTGGGTGATTTCAAACAGAAGTATTATTTTATAACATTGAATCATAAGTACTTAATTTGAGGGTAGCTGCAACGGAGGTAGGGACTCAAACCGTCAGGAAACAGACAGATAGTTTACAAACTCGCAGAATACAAGGGGGACTTTCTGTTTGTCCACATGGATCATTCATGTCTACATTACTGTGGATGCTGTTTTAACTGTACTTCAACTTTAGCATAATTCTTTTTTTTTCTAGAGAAAGTGCTATCAAGTTGGGGTTATTTTTGGCAATCATGAACTTCCTGGAAATCATCTAGGAACGAAAGCAGTCACACTATCATTTAAAATGATTTAGAAACAAAATTGGGACTGACAAAAACATACACTTACTCTGCATTTTTAGTTACTTCTATTTGACAGGGTATATTTTAGTGGACAATGTGAATAGCACAAATCGTGTTGAAGAGAAACACATTTGGAAGTCAACATTTGGGTAACTTCAATCTGGAGTACTAATTTGTGTCATTCATCAGTAAGTGCTTCATTTTGGGGTAGCTGCAATTGTGGCATATTTTTAAATCTTCAGTCAACAAACAGCAGATGAGGCGTGCTCGAGTTCATCCTAAAAGAACTGTGATGTCAGTTTAACACGGGAAGCTGCTCTAACTATACCGCAACTTTAGCTCAATTCTGTTATTCTGAAGAAAGTGCTATCAAGTTGGGGCATATTTTGGCAAACTTTATCTCGAAGGAAATTATACAGTAAGAATGACAGTCACAGTATCACGTGGAATAATTCAGATATACAGTTAGGACTCTGGAGGAAATGCTATCAAGTTGGGTTATATTTTGGCAATCTTGAGATTACTGGAAATTGCTGCTCTAACTATACCTCAACTTTAGCTCAATTCTGTTATTCTGAAGAAAGTGCTATCAAGTTGGGGCATATTTTGGCAAACTTTATCTCAAAGGAAATTATTCAGTAAGAACGGCAGTCACAGTTCGTGAAAATTCTTCTCAAAGCTTCACTGTTTGATTATCATAAGCTTCTGATGGAGTATTTTCAAGGACATGCCCTAATTGGCATCATAAAAAATTACAGACAGGATCATTTCAAAGCTATCTCAGTTGGGGATTCAACAGATATATTGTAATACATGAATCTAGTACTAATTGAGGAGTAAGAGTAGGACTCAACCGTCAGAAAGACAATGTTACAAATGAAATACAAGGGGACTTTCTGTTGTCACAGGTCATTCATGTCTACATTACTGTGAGCTGTTTTAACTGTACCAACTTTAGCAATTCTTTTTTTCTAGAGAAAGTGCTACAAGTGGGGTATTTGGCAATCTGAACTCTGAAATCACTAGGAACGAAAGCGTCACACATCATTTAAATGATTTAGAAACAAATGGGACTGACAAACATACACTTACTCTGCATTTTAGTTACTTCTATTGACAGGGTATTTTTAGTGGACAATGTGAATGCAGCAAATCGTGTTGAAGAGAAACACATTTGGAAGTCAACATTTGGGTAACTTCAATCTGGAGTACTAATTTGTGTCATTCATCAGTAAGTGCTTCATTTGGGGTAGCTGCAATTGTGGCATATTTTTAAATCTTCAGTCAACAAACAGCAGATGAGGCGTGCTCAGTTCATCCTAAAAACTTACGTGTTAAACGACTGCTCAGTTTTAAAATCACAAGGGAAGCTTTCGATTCTGATACTAGTACCGTGAATTGTCAATCATGTTAGACTCTGGAGAATGCTATCAAGTTGGGTATATTTTGGCAATCTTGAGATTACTGGAAATTGCTGCTCTAACTATACCTCAACTTTAGCTCAATCGTATCTGAAGAAGTGCTATCATTGGGGCATATTTGGCAACTTACTCAAAGAAATATTCAGTAAGAACGGCAGTCACAGTATCACGTGGAATAATTAGTATACAGGTAGGATTGAGAAATGCTATCCAGTGGGGTATATATTGGCAATCAGAATACCGGAAATCACTAAGAACGAAAGCAGTCACACTATCATTAAAATGATTTAGAAACAAAATTGGGACTGACAAAAATATACACTTACTCTACATTTTTATTTAGTTCTCTTTGACAGGGTATCGTTCAGTGGAGAATGTGTATTGCAGCAAGCATTTGAAGAGATGCACATTTGAAAGTCAACATTTGGGTAACTTCAATCTGGAGTACTAATTTGTGTCTTTATCAGTAAGTGCTTCATTTTGGGGTAGCTGCAATTGTGGCATATTTTTAAATCTTCAGTCAACAAACAGCAGATGAGGCGTGCTCCAGTTCATCCTAAAAGAACTGTGATGTCAGTTTAACACGGGAAGCTGCTCTAACTATACCGTCAACTTTAGCTCAATTCTGTTATTCTGAAGAAAGTGCTATCAAGTTGGGCATATTTTGGCAATACTCGAGAATTACATGGAAGTTGCGATTCTCTTAACTTTATATCAACTTAGCTCATTTCTGTTATTCTGAAGAAGTGCTATCAAGTTGGGCATATTTTGGCAAACTTTATCTCAAGGAATTATCAGTAAGAGCAGTCACAGTATCACGTGGATAATTCAGATTACAGTTAGGACCTAGAGAAATGCTATCCAGTTGGGGTATATATTGGCAATCATGAACTACTGGAAATCATCTAAGAACGAAAGCAGTCACACTATCATTTAAAATGATTTAGAAACAAAATTGGGACTGACAAAAATATACACTTACTCTACATTTTATTAGTTCTCTTTGACAGGGTATGTTCAGTGGAAATGTGTATTGCAGCAAGTCTTTTGAAGAGATCACATTTTGAAAGTCAACGTTTGGGTAACTTCAATCTGAAGTACTAATTTGTGTCATTTATCAGTAAATGCTTCATTTTGGGGTTGCTGCAATTGTGGCATATTTTTAAATCTTCAGTCAACAAACAGCAGATGAGGCGTGCTCCATTCATCCTAAAGAACTGTGATGTCAGTTTAACACGGGAAGCTGCTCTAACTATACCGCAACTTTAGCTCAATTCTGTTATTCTGAAGAAAGTGCTATCAAGTTGAGGCATATTTTGGCAAACTTTATCTCGAAGGAAATTATACAGTAAGAATGACAGTCACAGTATCACGTCGAATAATTCAGATATACAGTTAGGACTCTGGAGGAAATGCTATCAAGTTGGGTTATATTTTGGCAATCTTGAGATTACTGGAAATTGCTGCTCTAACTATACCTCAACTTTAGCTCAATTCTGTTATTCTGAAGAAAGTGCTATCAAGTTGGGGCATATTTTGGCAAACTTTATCTCGAAGGAAATTATACAGTAAGAATGACAGTCACAGTATCACGTGGAATAATTCAGATATACAGTTAGGACTCTAGAGAAAATGCTATCCAGTTGGGGTATATATTGGCAATCATGAACTACCTGGAAATCATCTAAGAACGAAAGCAGTCACACTATCATTTAAAATGATTTAGAAACAAAATTGGGACTGACAAAAATATACACTTACTCTACATTTTTATTTAGTTCTCTTTGACAGGGTATCGTTCAGTGGAGAATGTGCATTGCAGCAAGTCATTTTGAAGAGATGCACATTTTGAAAGTCAACATTTGGGTAACTTCAATCTGGAGTACTAATTTGTGTCTTTTATCAGTAAGTGCTTCATTTTGGGGTAGCTGCAATTGTGGCACACATTCAATTCTTCATGTTACAGACAGATAATCTGCAAGTTCATAGGAGATGAGGGAGGGCTCTGTTTCTTTGACAGGGATCTAGCCTGTCTGTTTTACACTGTAAGCTGCATTTTCTATACCTCAAGTTTAGCACAATTCTGTTTTTTTCTAAAAAAAAAAATAGTGCTGTCAAGTTGGGGTAATTTTGGCAGTCATGAACTTCAAGGAAATGTTTCAGAAACAGCCATGGACCTAGGTTGAAGAGAATGGTTGAATTGTATTTAGTCCTCTTCTGAACATGATTGGGGCTCTTGATTCGGAAGGTTGAACGTTTATTTTTTCCCCGTACGTGCTTATTGTTGGGGTGCTTTTCGGCGTACAACACCTGTTGACTCCTTGCAACAAGCAATGTATTGGAAACCTACACATTTGGGTTATTTCAAACTGGCACATTCATTTGTGACATTTAAAAGTATGTGATTCATTTTGGGATTGCAATACTTGTGACGTAGATTCAAATTTTCATGACAGGTGAAGATATTTTGCAATAGCACAGCAAGTTTAAATGCGCTTCTCTACTTTTGTGATGACCTATCATGTATTTCTGACCATCAAGTCCGCTTACAGTAATTTTAGCTTATATCTTTCTCTTTCCAAATAATTGTGATTTTAGGTGCCAGACAAATCTGTCAGTTCTCTCCCTTAAGATCGTTCGCAACACATCAACATGATGGTCAGTGATTCTATAACAATGGCAGATGACTGGGGTGGGGCGTTGAGCCCCATTAGTCAGACATCAGTCATACAAGAGTTATAACCAGGAGGAATCTATGAGGAACAACACAAGTAATTTGAAGGATTGGGAGGACAGAGACCAGGATTCAATTTGGGATTCTTCAAGGAACAATTTAAGTGAGTGCATTTCAAATTTTCGGTTTTGCCTCACTTTTTTGACACATTGCACGAGGCTATGTAAAAAAATTCATTAACTTTGGCGATACCTGGAGTACTTGTACCTCAGTTGGATAGCCTCCAGGAACCGGTGCTGGTTGACTGATCAGCTATAAATGTCTTAGTTGAGAATTGGTAAAAATGGTCACATATTTATAGTTTAAATCAAAACACAGTTTGTACTCTCTCAAAAGCATTCACTTGTTATGATTTATTCAGTAAGAGCTTTCTTGATGGAGTATTTTTCAGAGGACAATGCACCTTAAATTTGCAATCAGTAAAAAATTCAACAAGCAACCTAGGATCATTTTTCAAAGCCTACTCAGTTGGGTGATTTCAAACAGAAGTATTATTTTATAACATTGAATCATAAGTACTTAATTTGAGGGTAGCTGCAACGGAGGTAGGGACTCAAACCGTCAGGAAACAGACAGATAGTTTACAAACTCGCAGAATACAAGGGGGACTTTCTGTTTGTCCACATGGATCATTCATGTCTACATTACTGTGGATGCTGTTTTAACTGTACTTCAACTTTAGCATAATTTTTTTTTTTCTAGAGAAAGTGCTATCAAGTTGGGGTATATTTTGGCAATCATGAACTTCCTGGAAATCATCTAGGAACGAAAGCAGTCACACTATCATTTAAAATGATTTAGAAACAAAATTGGGACTGACAAAAACATACACTTACTCTGCATTTTTAGTTACTTCTATTTGACAGGGTATATTTTAGTGGACAATGTGAATAGCAGCAAATCGTGTTGAAGAGAAACACATTTTGGAAGTCAACATTTGGGTAACTTCAATCTGGAGTACTAATTTGTGTCATTCATCAGTAAGTGCTTCATTTTGGGGTAGCTGCAATTGTGGCATATTTTAAATCTTCAGTCAACAAACAGCAGATGAGGCGTGCTCGAGTTCATCCTAAAAGAACTGTGATGTCAGTTTAACACGGGAAGCTGCTCTAACTATACCGCAACTTTAGCTCAATTCTGTTATTCTGAAGAAAGTGCTATCAAGTTGGGGCATATTTTGGCAAACTTTATCTCGAAGGAAATTATACAGTAAGAATGACAGTCACAGTATCACGTGGAATAATTCAGATATACAGTTAGGACTCTGGAGGAAATGCTATCAAGTTGGGTTATATTTTGGCAATCTTGAGATTACTGGAAATTGCTGCTCTAACTATACCTCAACTTTAGCTCAATTCTGTTATTCTGAAGAAAGTGCTATCAAGTTGGGGCATATTTTGGCAAACTTTATCTCAAAGGAAATTATTCAGTAAGAACGGCAGTCACAGTATCACGTGGAATAATTCAGATATACAGTTAGGACTCTAGAGAAAATGCTATCCAGTTGGGGTATATATTGGCAATCATGAACTACCTGGAAATCATCTAAGAACGAAAGCAGTCACACTATCATTTAAAATGATTTAGAAACAAAATTGGGACTGACAAAAATATACACTTACTCTACATTTTTATTTAGTTCTCTTTGACAGGGTATCGTTCAGTGGAGAATGTGTATTGCAGCAAGTCATTTTGAAGAGATGCACATTTTGAAAGTCAACATTTGGGTAACTTCAATCTGGAGTACTAATTTGTGTCTTTTATCAGTAAGTGCTTCATTTTGGGGTAGCTGCAATTGTGGCATATTTTTAAATCTTCAGTCAACAAACAGCAGATGAGGCGTGCTCCAGTTCATCCTAAAAGAACTGTGATGTCAGTTTAACACGGGAAGCTGCTCTAACTATACCTCAACTTTAGCTCAATTCTGTTATTCTGAAGAAAGTGCTATCAAGTTGGGGCATATTTTGGCAATCTTGAGATTACTGGAAATTGCTGCTCTAACTATACCTCAACTTTAGCTCATTTCTGTTATTCTGAAGAAAGTGCTATCAAGTTGGGGCATATTTTGGCAAACTTTATCTCAAAGGAAATATATCAGTAAGAACGGCAGTCACAGTATCACGTGGAATAATTCAGATATACAGTTAGGACTCTAGAGAAAATGCTATCCAGTTGGGGTATATATTGGCAATCATGAACTACCTGGAAATCATCTAAGAACGAAAGCAGTCACACTATCATTTAAAATGATTTAGAAACAAAATTGGGACTGACAAAAATATACACTTACTCTACATTTTATTTAGTTCTCTTTGACAGGGTATCGTTCAGTGGAGAATGTGTATTGCAGCAAGTCATTTTGAAGAGATGCACATTTTGAAAGTCAACATTTGGGTAACTTCAATCTGGAGTACTAATTTGTGTCTTTTATCAGTAAGTGCTTCATTTTGGGGTAGCTGCAATTGTGGCATATTTTTAAATCTTCAGTCAACAAACAGCAGATGAGGCGTGCTCCAGTTCATCCTAAAAGAACTGTGATGTCAGTTTAACACGGGAAGCTGCTCTAACTATACCGCAACTTTAGCTCAATTCTGTTATTCTGAAGAAAGTGCTATCAAGTTGAGGCATATTTTGGCAAACTTTATCTCGAAGGAAATTATACAGTAAGAATGACAGTCACAGTATCACGTGGAATAATTCAGATATACAGTTAGGACTCTGGAGGAAATGCTATCAAGTTGGGTTATATTTTGGCAATCTTGAGATTACTGGAAATTGCTGCTCTAACTATACCTCAACTTTAGCTCAATTCTGTTATTCTGAAGAAAGTGCTATCAAGTTGGGGCATATTTTGGCAAACTTTATCTCGAAGGAAATTATACAGTAAGAATGACAGTCACAGTATCACGTGGAATAATTCAGATATACAGTTAGGACTCTAGAGAAAATGCTATCCAGTTGGGGTATATATTGGCAATCATGAACTACCTGGAAATCATCTAAGAACGAAAGCAGTCACACTATCATTTAAAATGATTTAGAAACAAAATTGGGACTGACAAAAATATACACTTACTCTACATTTTTATTTAGTTCTCTTTGACAGGGTATCGTTCAGTGGAGAATGTGCATTGCAGCAAGTCATTTTGAAGAGATGCACATTTTGAAAGTCAACATTTGGGTAACTTCAATCTGGAGTACTAATTTGTGTCTTTTATCAGTAAGTGCTTCATTTTGGGGTAGCTGCAATTGTGGCACACATTCAATTCTTCATGTTACAGACAGATAATCTGCAAGTTCATAGGAGATGAGGCAGGGCTCTGTTTCTTCGACAGGGATCTAGCCTGTCTGTTTTACACTGTAAGCTGCATTTTCTATACCTCAAGTTTAGCACAATTCTGTTTTTTCTAAAAAAAAAATAGTGCTGTCAAGTTGGGGTAATTTTGGCAGTCATGAACTTCAAGGAAATGTTTCAGAAACAGCCATGGACCTAGGTTGAAGAGAATGGTTGAATTGTATTTAGTCCTCTTCTGAACATGATTGGGGCTCTTGATTCGGAAGGTTGAACGTTTATTTTTTCCCGTACGTGCTTATTGTTGGGGTGCTTTTCGGCGTACAACACCTGTTGACTCCTTGCAACAAGCAATGTATTGGAAACCTACACATTTGGTTATTTCAAACTGGCACATTCATTTGTGACATTTAAAAGTATGTGATTCATTTTGGGATTGCAATACTTGTGACGTAGATTCAAATTTTCATGACAGGTGAAGATATTTTGCAATAGCACAGCAAGTTTAAATGCGCTTCTCTACTTTTGTGATGACCTATCATGTATTTCTGACCATCAAGTCCGCTTACAGTAATTTTAGCTTATATCTTTCTCTTTCCAAATAATTGTGATTTTAGGTGCCAGACAAATCTGTCAGTTCTCTCCCTTAAGATCGTTCGCAACACATCAACATGATGGTCAGTGATTCTATAACAATGGCAGATGACTGGGGTGGGGCGTTGAGCCCCATTAGTCAGACATCAGTCATACAAGAGTTATAACCAGGAGGAATCTATGAGGAACAACACAAGTAATTTGAAGGATTGGGAGGACAGATACCAGGATTCAATTTGGGATTCTTCAAGGAACAATTTAAGTGAGTGCGTTTCAAATTTACGGTTTTGCCTCACTTTTTTGACACATTGCACGAGGCTATGTAAAAAAATCATTAACTTTGGCGATACCTGGAGTACTTGTACCTCAGTTGGATAGCCTCCAGGAACCGGTGCTGGTTGACTGATCAGCTATAAATGTCTTAGTTGAGAATTGGTAAAAATGGTTACATATTTATAGTTTAAATCAAAACACAGTTTGTACTCTCTCAAAAGCATTCACTTGTTATGATTTATTCAGTAAGAGCTTTCTTGATGGAGTATTTTTCAGAGGACAATGCACCTTAAATTTGCAATCAGTAAAAAATTCAACAAGCAACCTAGGATCATTTTTCAAAGCCTACTCAGTTGGGTGATTTCAAACAGAAGTATTATTTTATAACGTTGAATCATAAGTACTTAATTTGAGGGTAGCTGCAACGGAGGTAGGGACTCAAACCGTCAGGAAACAGACAGATAGTTTACAAACTCGCAGAATACAAGGGGGACTTTCTGTTTGTCCACATGGATCATTCATGTCTACATTACTGTGGATGCTGTTTTAACTGTACCTCAACTTTAGCATAATTCTTTTTTTTTCTAGAGAAAGTGCTATCAAGTTGGGGTATATTTTGGCAATCATGAACTTCCTGGAAATCATCTAGGAACGAAAGCAGTCACACTATCATTTAAAATGATTTAGAAACAAAATTGGGACTGACAAAAACATACACTTACTCTGCATTTTTAGTTACTTCTATTTGACAGGGTATATTTTAGTGGACAATGTGAATAGCAGCAAATCGTGTTGAAGAGAAACACATTTTGGAAGTCAACATTTGGGTAACTTCAATCTGGAGTACTAATTTGTGTCATTCATCAGTAAGTGCTTCATTTTGGGGTAGCTGCAATTGTGGCATATATTTAAGTCTTCAGTCAACAAACAGCAGATGAGGCGTGCTCCAGTTCATCCTAAAAGAACTGTGATGTCAGTTTAACACGGGAAGCTGCTCTAACTATACCTCAACTTTAGCACAATTCTGTTATTCCGAAGAAAGTGCTATCAAGTTGGGGCATATTTTGGCAAACTTTATCTCGAAGGAAATTATACAGTAAGAATGACAGTCACAGTATCACGTGGAATAATTCAGATATACAGTTAGGACTCTGGAGGAAATGCTATCAAGTTGGGTTATATTTTGGCAATCTTGAGATTACTGGAAATTGCTGCTCTAACTATACCTCAACTTTAGCTCAATTCTGTTATTCTGAAGAAAGTGCTATCAAGTTGGGGCATATTTTGGCAAACTTTATCTCAAAGGAAATTATTCAGTAAGAACGGCAGTCACAGTATCACGTGGAATAATTCAGATATACAGTTAGGACTCTAGAGAAAATGCTATCCAGTTGGGGTATATATTGGCAATCATGAACTACCTGGAAATCATCTAAGAACGAAAGCAGTCACACTATCATTTAAAATGATTTAGAAACAAAATTGGGACTGACAAAAATATACACTTACTCTACATTTTTATTTAGTTCTCTTTGACAGGGTATCGTTCAGTGGAGAATGTGCATTGCAGCAAGTCATTTTGAAGAGATGCACATTTTGAAAGTCAACATTTGGGTAACTTCAATCTGGAGTACTAATTTGTGTCTTTTATCAGTAAGTGCTTCATTTTGGGGTAGCTGCAATTGTGGCACACATTCAATTCACCATGTTACAGACAGATAATCTGCAAGTTCATAGGAGATGAGGGAGGGCTCTGTTTCTTCGACAGGGATCTAGCCTGTCTGTTTTACACTGTAAGCTGCATTTTCTATACCTCAAGTTTAGCACAATTCTGTTTTTTCTAAAAAAAAAATAGTGCTGTCAAGTTGGGGTAATTTGGCAGTCATGAACTTCAAGGAAATGTTTCAGAAACAGCCATGGACCTAGGTTGAAGAGAATGGTTGAATTGTATTTAGTCCTCTTCTGAACATGATTGGGGCTCTTGATTCGGAAGGTTGAACGTTTATTTTTTCCCCGTACGTGCTTATTGTTGGGGTGCTTTTCGGCGTACAACACCTGTTGACTCCTTGCAACAAGCAATGTATTGGAAACCTACACATTTGGGTTATTTCAAACTGGCACATTCATTTGTGACATTTAAAAGTATGTGATTCATTTTGGGATTGCAATACTTGTGTCGTAGATTCAAATTTTCATGACAGGTGAAGATATTTTGCAATAGCACAGCAAGTTTAAATGCGCTTCTCTACTTTTGTGATGACCTATCATGTATTTCTGACCATCAAGTCCGCTTACTGTAATTTTAGCTTATATCTTTCTCTTTCCAAATAATTGTGATTTTAGGTGCCAGACAAATCTGTCAGTTCTCTCCCTTAAGATCGTTCGCAACACATCAACATGATGGTCAGTGATTCTATAACAATGGCAGATGACTGGGGTGGGGCGTTGAGCCCCATTAGTCAGACATCAGTCATACAAGAGTTATAACCAGGAGGAATCTATGAGGAACAACACAAGTAATTTGAAGGATTGGGAGGACAGATACCAGGATTCAATTTGGGATTCTTCAAGGAACAATTTAAGTGAGTGCGTTTCAAATTTACGGTTTTGCCTCACTTTTTTGACACATTGCACGAGGCTATGTAAAAAAATCATTAACTTTGGCGATACCTGGAGTACTTGTACCTCAGTTGGATAGCCTCCAGGAACCGGTGCTGGTTGACTGATCAGCTATAAATGTCTTAGTTGAGGATTGGTAAAAATGGTCACATATTTATAGTTTAAATCAAAACACAGTTTGTACTCTCTCAAAAGCATTCACTTGTTATGATTTATTCAGTAAGAGCTTTCTTGATGGAGTATTTTTCAGAGGACAATGCACCTTAAATTTGCAATCAGTAAAAAATTCAACAAGCAACCTAGGATCATTTTTCAAAGCCTACTCAGTTGGGTGATTTCAAACAGAAGTATTATTTTATAACGTTGAATCATAAGTACTTAATTTGAGGGTAGCTGCAACGGAGGTAGGGACTCAAACCGTCAGGAAACAGACAGATAGTTT
>NW_026985635.1:0-13223 GCF_018555375.3 Anguilla rostrata | reverse complement strand
TAAAACATCAACGGTTTTGATACCCCAGGTTTGCAGGTCAGGCTTTTTCCCAACGGCATTTGGAAAGTCCTTTTAAAATTTAAGGGGTTTTGGGGCCCGCATTTTTAAATTGCAAAGTTTTAGTGTAACCATTTAACCGGGGACGGGGACTTCGTCGGGTTTTCAATTTCTGCGGCGGTGCGAGAAACGAGCTGTTGACTTCCATTACATTACATTATTACATTATGTAATGCTTAGACTTCCCTGTCTAAAACAACACGACGACTGTTTCGCCCATCTCTTTCCACTCCGTAGCATTTTTACTTTTTTCAGAGGGGGCGGCTACTGCCATTTGTAAAGCCATACGTGATCGCACAAGCTTTGCAAAACATTACGTTTGCATACATTTTTCCAATATTTATCAGGCAAGCCGTTTTAACCAAAGCGACGTGCAATAAGTGTATGCCGAAGGTCGTTGCAAGAACTACAGAACGTACGTCCGACAAAGTTCAATTCTCATAAAGAATCAGCTACCCCGAGCCATTAACATAGCCAGTTCAATCTGTAAGCAGAAGCCCAATGTACATTGCGAAGCCTGGCATCGCAGTCACGTCAGGCACAGCGGATTTAACTAGGAATAATTCAAATTCAGATATATGAAAATACCATTTTCACTAGCCAAAACGGAATTACAGACGTCATAAATAGCTGATCATTCGGTATGTGCGACGATTCGAATGGCCATACTTGTGATGTCATTATGGATATCTTTAAAGTTATTGTGACAAGTGAAAGCATGTTTTCAGATGTCTTGATTCATCCTTCTTACTCGTCAGTTTCAAATTGCAGTTATCTTGAATTGTCATTCTGACTAGTAACATTGTAATTTCGCCCAATTCAAATGAGTTTGTCGATAACTGAAATGCAATTACGGATAGTGGAGCGAGGCTATTGAATGTTAGGAGGGCTTGCCATGACGGCAACTATTTAAACGTCTTTGGCTGCGGCTTTCTTCGCTTACGGCCACACCACCCTGAAAACGCCCGATCTCGTCTGATCTCGGAAGCTAAGCAGGGTCGGGCCTGGTTAGTACTTGGATGGGAGACCGCCTGGGAATACCAGGTGCAGTAAGCTTTTACTTATGTACTTACATGTTTATTTATTTATTTATTTTGCGTTGTCACACTTGGGGGCGATCTCTCACACGATTTAAGCTGGAATACCGGAACTGTGCAAAGTAAAATAAAACATCAACGTGTCTTAGATATCCAGGCTGCAGGTCAGTCGCATTGCAACGGCATATGGCAAGTCTTTTAAAATTTAATGGGTTGCCCGCATTTTTAAATTGCAAGTGAGTGTAACTCATTAACCAGGGTGACGCGACTTCGTCAGGGTTTTCAATGCTGCGGCCGGTGCGAGAAACGAGCTGTTGACTTCCATTACATTACATTATACATATGTAATGCTTAGACTTCCCTGTCTAAAACAACAGACGACTGTTCGCCCATCTTTCCACTCCGTAGCATTTTCTACTTTTTCAGAGGGGGCGGCTACTGCCATTTGTAAAGCCATACGTGATCGCACAAGCTTTGCAAAACATTACGTTGCATCATTTTCCAATATTTTATCAGGCAAGCCGTTTTAACCAAAGCGAGTGCAATAAGTGTATGCGAAGGTCGTTGCAAGAACTACAGAACGTACGTCGACAAAGTTCAATTCTCATAAAGAATCAGCTACCCGAGCATTAACATAGCCAGTTCAATCTGTAGCAGAAGCCCAATGTACATTGCGAAGCTGGCATCGCAGTCACGTCAGGCACAGCGGATTTAACTAGGAATAATTCAAATTCAGTATATGAAAATACCATTTTCATAGCCAAAACGGAATTACAGACGTCATAAATAGCTGATCATTCGGTATGTGCGACGATTCGAAGGCCATATTTGATGTCATTATGGATATCTTTAAGTTATTGTGACAAGTGAAAGCATGTTTTCAGATGTCTGATCATCCTTCTTATCGTCAGTTTCAAATTGCAGTTATCTTGAATTGTCATTCTGACTAGTAACATTGTAATTTCGCCCAATTCAAATGAGTTGTCGATAACTGAAATGCAATACGGTAGTGGAGCGAGGCTATGAATGTAGGAGGGCTTGCCATGACGGCAACTATTAAGTCTTGGCTGCGGCTTCTTCGCTACGCCACACCACCTGAAAACGCCGATCTCGTCTGATCTCGGAAGCTAAGCAGGGTCGGGCCTGGTTAGTATTGGATGGAGACCGCCTGGAATACAGGTGCAGTAAGCTTTACTTATGTACTACATGTTTATTTATTTATTTATTTATTTTGCGTGTCACATTGGGCGATTCTCACACGATTAAGCTGGAATACGGAACTGTGCAAAGTAAAATAAACATCAACGTGTCTTAGATATCCAGGCTGCAGGTCAGTCGCATTGCAACGGCATATGGCAAGTCCTTTTAAAATTTAATGGGTTGCCCGCATTTTTAAATTGCAAGTGAGTGTAACTCATTTAACCAGGGTGACGCGACTTCGTCAGCTGTTTCAATGCTGCGGCCGGTGCGAGAAACGAGCTGTTGACTTCCATTACATTACATTATTACATTATGTAATGCTTAGACTTCCTGTCTAAAACAACACGACGACTGTTTCGCCCCATCTCTTTCCACTCCGTAGCATTTTCTTACTTTTTTCAGAGGGGCGGCTACTGCCATTTGTAAAGCCATACGTGATCGCACAGCTTTGCAAAACATTACGTTGCATACATTTTTCCAATATTTTATCAGGCAAGCCGTTTTAACCAAAGCGACGTGCAATAAGTGTATGCCGAAGGCGTTGCAAGAACTACAGAACGTACGTCCGACAAAGTTCAATTCTCATAAAGAATCAGCTACCCGAGCCATTAACATAGCCAGTTCAATCTGTAAGCAGAAGCCAATGTACATTGCGAAGCTGGCATCGCAGTCACGTCAGGCACAGCGGATTAACTAGGAATAATTCAAATTCAGATATATGAAATACCATTTTCACTAGCAAAACGGAATTACAGACGTCATAAATAGTGATCATTCGGTTGTGCGACGATTCGAATGGCCATACTTGTGATGTCATTATGGATATCTTTAAAGTTATTGTGACAAGTGAAAGCATGTTTTCAGATGTCTTGATTCATCCTTCTTACTCGTCAGTTTCAAATTGCAGTTATCTTGAATTGTCATTCGACTAGTAACATTGTAATTTCGCCCAATTCAAATGAGTTTGTCGATAACTGAAATGCAATTACGGATAGTGGAGCGAGGCTATGAATGTTAGGAGGCTTGCCATGACGGCACTATTTAAAGTCTTGGCTGCGGCTTTCTTCGTCGGCCACACCACCTGAAAACGCCGATCCGTCTGATCGGAAGCTAAGCAGGTCGGGCTGGTTAGTACTGGAGGGAACCGCCTGGGAATACCAGGGCAGTAGCTTACTATGTACTACAGTTTATTATTATTATTTATTTGCGTGTCACACTTGGGGGCGATCTCTCACACGATTTAAGCTGGAATACCGAACTGTGCAAAGTAAAATAAAACATCAACGTGTCTAGATATCCAGGCGCAGGTCAGTCGCATTGCAACGGATATGGCAAGTCCTTTAAATTTATGGGTTGCCCGCATTTAAATTGCAAGTGAGTGTAATCATTTAACCAGGTGACGCGACTTCGTCAGGGTTCAATGCTGCGGCGGTGCGAGAACGAGCTGTTGACTTCCATTACATACATTATTACATTAGTAATGCTAGATTCCTGTCTAAAACAACACGACGACTGTTCGCCCATCTCTTTCCACTCCGTAGCATTTCTTACTTTTTCAGAGGGGCGGTACGCATTTGTAAAGCATACGTGATCGCACAAGCTTTGCAAATAGTTTGCTACATTTCAATTTTTATAGGCAAGCGTTTAACCAAAGCGAGTGCAAGTGTATGCGAGGTCTTGCAAGAAACAGACGTACGTCGACAAAGTCAATTCTAAAGAATCAGCTACCGGCATACTAGCAGTTCAATCTGTAAGCAGAAGCCAAGTAATTGCGAGCTGGCATCGCAGTCAGTCAGGCACAGCGGATTTAACTAGGAATAATTCAAATAGATATAGAAAACATTTCACTAGCCAAACGGAATTCAGACGTAATAGGACATCGTATGTGCGACGATTCGAAGGCACTTGTGTGTCATTATGGATATCTTAAGTATTGTGACAAGTGAAGCTGTTTTCAGATGTCTGATCATCCTTCTATCGTAGTTCAAATTGCATATCTGATTGTCTTGACTAGTACATTGTATTGCCCAATTCAAAGGTTGTCGATACTAAGCAATACGGAAGTGGAGAGGCTATGAATGTTAGGGGCTGCCATACGGCAACTATTAAACGTCTTGCGCGCTTCTTCGCTTACGGCCACACCACCTGAAACGCCCGATCTCGTCTGATCTCGGAAGCTAAGCAGGGTCGGGCCTGGTTAGTACTTGGATGGGAGACCGCCTGGGAATACCAGGTGCAGTAAGCTTTTACTTATGTACTTACATGTTTATTTATTATTATTTATTTTGCGTTGTCACACTTGGGGCGATCTCTCACACGATTTAAGCTGGAATACCGGAACTGTGCAAAGTAAAATAAAACATCAATGTGTCTTAGATATCCAGGCTGCAGGTCAGTCGCATTGCAACGGCATATGGCAAGTCTTTAAAATTTAATGGGTTGCCCGCATTTTTAAATTGCAAGTGAGTGTAACTCATTTAACCAGGGTGACGCGACTTCGTCAGGGTTTTCAATGCTGCGGCCGGTGCGAGAAACGAGCTGTTGACTTCCATTACATTACATTATTACATTATGTAATGCTTAGACTTCCCTGTCTAAACAACACGACGACTGTTTCGCCCCATCTCTTTCCACTCCGTAGCATTTTCTTACTTTTTTCAGAGGGGGCGGCTACTGCCATTTGTAAAGCCATACGTGATCGCACAAGCTTTGCAAAACATTACGTTTGCATACATTTTCCAATATTATCAGGCAAGCCGTTTTAACCAAAGCGACGTGCAATAAGTGTATGCCGAAGGTCGTTGCAAGAATACAGAACGTACGTCCGACAAAGTTCAATTCTCATAAAGAATCAGCTACCCGAGCCATTAACATAGCCAGTTCAATCTGTAAGCAGAAGCCCAATGTACATTGCGAAGCCTGGCATCGCAGTCACGTCAGGCACAGCGGATTTAACTAGGAATAATTCAAATTCAGATATATGAAAATACCATTTTCATAGCCAAAACGGAATTACAGACGTCATAAATAGCTGATCATTCGGTATGTGCGACGATCGAACGGCACATACTTGTGATGTCATTAGGATATCTTTAAAGTTATTGTGACAAGTGAAAGCATGTTTCAGATGTCTTGATTCATCCTATTACTCGTCAGTTTCAAATTGCAGTTATCTTGAATTGTCATTCTGATAGTAACATTGTAATTTCGCCCAATTCAAATGAGTTTGTCGATAACTGAAATGCAATTACGGATAGTGGAGCGAGGCTATTGAATGTTAGGAGGGCTTGCCATGACGGCAACTATTTAAACGTCTTTGGCTGCGGCTTTCTTCGCTTACGGCCACACCACCCTGAAAACGCCCGATCTCGTCTGATCTCGGAAGCTAAGCAGGGTCGGGCCTGGTTAGTACTTGGATGGGAGACCGCCTGGGAATACCAGGTGCAGTAAGCTTTTACTTATGTACTTACATGTTTATAAAAAATTTTTGCGTTGTCACACTTGGGGGCGATCTCTCACACGATTTAAGCTGGAATACCGGAACTGTGCAAAGTAAAATAAAACATCAACGTGTCTTAGATATCCAGGCTGCAGGTCAGTCGCATTGCAACGGCATATGGCAAGTCCTTTTAAAATTTAATGGGTTGCCCGCATTTTAAATTGCAAGTGAGTGTAACTCATTTAACCAGGGTGACGCGACTTCGTCAGGGTTTTCAATGCTGCGGCCGGTGCGAGAAACGAGCTGTTGACTTCCATTACATTACATTATTACATTATGTAATGCTTAGACTTCCCTGTCTAAAACAACACGACGACTGTTTCGCCCCATCTCTTTCCACTCCGTAGCATTTTCTTACTTTTTCAGAGGGGGCGGCTACTGCCATTTGTAAAGCCATACGTGATCGCACAAGCTTTGCAAAACATTACGTTTGCATACATTTTTCCAATATTTTATCAGGCAAGCCGTTTTAACCAAAGCGACGTGCAATAAGTGTATGCCGAAGGTCGTTGCAAGAACTACAGAACGTACGTCCGACAAAGTTCAATTCTCATAAAGAATCAGCTACCCCGAGCCATTAACATAGCCAGTTCAATCTGTAAGCAGAAGCCCAATGTACATTGCGAAGCCTGGCATCGCAGTCACGTCAGGCACAGCGGATTTAACTAGGAATAATTCAAATTCAGATATATGAAAATACCATTTTCACTAGCCAAAACGGAATTACAGACGTCATAAATAGCTGATCATTCGGTATGTGCGACGATTCGAATGCCAAACTTGTGATGTCATTATGGATATCTTTAAAGTTATTGTGATAAGTGAAAGCATGTTTTCAGATGTCTTGATTCATCCTTCTTACTCGTCAGTTTCAAATTGCAGTTATCTTGAATTGTCATTCTGACTAGTAACATTGTAATTTCGCCCAATTCAAATGAGTTTGTCGATAACTGAAATGCAATTACGGATAGTGGAGCGAGGCTATTGAATGTTAGGAGGGCTTGCCATGACGGCAACTATTTAAACGTCTTTGGCTGCGGCTTTCTTCGCTTACGGCCACACCACCCTGAAAACGCCCGATCTCGTCTGATCTCGGAAGCTAAGCAGGGTCGGGCCTGGTTAGTACTTGGATGGGAGACCGCCTGGGAATACCAGGTGCAGTAAGCTTTTACTTATGTACTTACATGTTTATTTATTTATTTATTTTGCGTTGTCACACTTGGGGGCGATCTCTCACACGATTTAAGCTGGAATACCGGAACTGTGCAAAGTAAAATAAAACATCAACGTGTCTTAGTTATCCAGCCACAGTTCAAAGCTAATGGCGTCAGCACGCTTCGGTTTCTGTCAAAAGCGTTTTTCGTTTTTGTTGTTTCAGAATGAGAGAGAAGGGGGGTATTTCAGAAAACAGGCTTACCGAGTCGAGTCTGCTCTGTAACTGCGCCGAGTCAATACCAGGAAGAACTGTATCCACTTCAGTCCATGTTCCTGATTCGCGAGGGCTGCCGGGGTTTCCTCGGTACACTTATCCGGCTAACCCTGCGTCCTGATACGGGGCCCAGGAGTTCGCTTAACTGTGCATTTTTGCGTTCCCCATGCGTTCATTTGCGAATTATGTGTGTGCATACTCGATGAAAAAGAAGGAAGAACTAATGTTAATGGCGTCTCACCAGGGAATGCTGCGTAGGGGAATTCCGTTTACCACTCGCTCTGTCCTGTATGGATGCTTCTGAGAATGTGTAGGCTACTGCGAGGCACAGAGGGAAATATATATATATATAATTTTTTTTTTTTTTTTTTTAAGTTGCATTTTTATGTAATAGTATAAATATTAAGGAGCGCCAGCATTCTGTCACAGGTAGTGAGATCGGACAGTTCGCTCGCCGTCATTGTGCGCCTTGGAGAGCTGCGCAACTGGAACGGTGTGCTAACCACGTATGTGAAAGTCACGGCGTGGCGCAGGGACAGATTCCGAGAGGTGCACAACTCATACTTACCTGGCGGGGGAGATACCATGATCACGAAGGTGGTTCACCCAGGGCGAGGCTCGGCCATTGCACTTCGGTCATGCTGACCCCTGCGAATTCCCCAAATGTGGGAATCTCGACCGCATAATTTCTGCTAGTGGGGGACTGCGTTCGCGCTCTCCCCTGATGTTGCTGTGAGAAAGTAGAATGTACTCGATGGCGCCGCGGCGCCTATAGACCGTGAAGCGGGTGTAAGTGTAAGAAAAGTGCGTAAAATCCACGGAAACAACTTTGCTGCAGGTCAGTCGCATTGCAACGGCATATGGCAAGTCCTTTTAAAATTTAATGGGTTGCCCGCATTTTTAAATTGCAAGTGAGTGTAACTCATTTAACCAGGGTGACGCGACTTCGTCAGGGTTTTCAATGCTGCGGCCGGTGCGAGAAACGAGCTGTTGACTTCCATTACATTACATTATTACATTATGTAATGCTTAGACTTCCCTGTCTAAAACAACACGACGACTGTTTCGCCCCATCTCTTTCCACTCCGTAGCATTTTCTTACTTTTTCAGAGGGGGCGGCTACTGCCATTTGTAAAGCCATACGTGATCGCACAAGCTTTGCAAAACATTACGTTTGCATACATTTTTCCAATATTTTATCAGGCAAGCCGTTTTAACCAAAGCGACGTGCAATAAGTGTATGCCGAAGGTCGTTGCAAGAACTACAGAACGTACGTCCGACAAAGTTCAATTCTCATAAAGAATCAGCTACCCGAGCCATTAACATAGCCAGTTCAATCTGTAAGCAGAAGCCCAATGTACATTGCGAAGCTGGCATCGCAGTCACGTCAGGCACAGCGGATTTAACTAGGAATAATTCAAATTCAGATATATGAAAATACCATTTTCACTAGCCAAAACGGAATTACAGACGTCATAAATAGCTGATCATTCGGTATGTGCGACGATTCGAATGGCCATACTTGTGATGTCATTATGGATATCTTTAAAGTTATTGTGACAAGTGAAAGCATGTTTTCAGATGTCTTGATTCATCCTTCTTACTCGTCAGTTTCAAATTGCAGTTATCTTGAATTGTCATTCTGACTAGTAACATTGTAATTTCGCCCAATTCAAATGAGTTTGTCGATAACTGAAATGCAATTACGGATAGTGGAGCGAGGCTATTGAATGTTAGGAGGGCTTGCCATGACGGCAACTATTTAAACGTCTTTGGCTGCGGCTTTCTTCGCTTACGGCCACACCACCTGAAAACGCCCGATCTCGTCTGATCTCGGAAGCTAAGCAGGGTCGGGCCTGGTTAGTACTTGGATGGGAGACCGCCTGGGAATACAGGTGCAGTAAGCTTTTACTTATGTACTTACATGTTTATTTATTTATTTATTTATTTTGCGTTGTCACACTTGGGGGCGATCTCTCACACGATTTAAGCTGGAATACCGGAACTGTGCAAAGTAAAATAAAACATCAACGTGTCTTAGATATCCAGGCTGCAGGTCAGTCGCATTGCAACGGCATATGGCAAGTCCTTTTAAAATTTAATGGGTTGCCCGCATTTTTAAATTGCAAGTGAGTGTAACTCATTTAACCAGGGTGACGCGACTTCGTCAGGGTTTTCAATGCTGCGGCCGGTGCGAGAAACGAGCTGTTGACTTCCATTACATTACATTATTACATTATGTAATGCTTAGACTTCCCTGTCTAAAACAACACGACGACTGTTTCGCCCCATCTCTTTCCACTCCGTAGCATTTTCTTACTTTTTTCAGAGGGGGCGGCTACTGCCATTTGTAAAGCCATACGTGATCGCACAAGCTTTGCAAAACATTACGTTTGCATACATTTTTCCAATATTTTATCAGGCAAGCCGTTTAACCAAAGCGACGTGCAATAAGTGTATGCCGAAGGTCGTTGCAAGAACTACAGAACGTACGTCCGACAAAGTTCAATTCTCATAAAGAATCAGCTACCCCGAGCCATTAACATAGCCAGTTCAATCTGTAAGCAGAAGCCCAATGTACATTGCGAAGCCTGGCATCGCAGTCACGTCAGGCACAGCGGATTTAACTAGGAATAATTCAAATTCAGATATATGAAAATACCATTTCACTAGCCAAAACGGAATTACAGACGTCATAAATAGCTGATCATTCGGTATGTGCGACGATTCGAACGGCCATACTTGTGATGTCATTATGGATATCTTTAAAGTTATTGTGACAAGTGAAAGCATGTTTTCAGATGTCTTGATTCATCCTTCTTACTCGTCAGTTTCAAATTGCAGTTATCTTGAATTGTCATTCTGACTAGTAACATTGTAATTTCGCCCAATTCAAATGAGTTTGTCGATAACTGAAATGCAATTACGGATAGTGGAGCGAGGCTATTGAATGTTAGGAGGGCTTGCCATGACGGCAACTATTTAAACGTCTTTGGCTGCGGCTTTCTTCGCTTACGGCCACACCACCCTGAAAACGCCCGATCTCGTCTGATCTCGGAAGCTAAGCAGGGTCGGGCCTGGTTAGTACTTGGATGGGAGACGCCTGGGAATACCAGGTGCAGTAAGCTTTTACTTATGTACTTACATGTTTATTTATTTATTTATTTATTTTGCGTTGTCACACTTGGGGGCGATCTCTCACACGATTTAAGCTGGAATACCGGAACTGTGCAAAGTAAAATAAAACATCAACGTGTCTTAGATATCCAGCCACAGTTCAAAGCTAATGGCGTCAGCACGCTTCGGTTTCTGTCAAAAGCGTGTTTTCGTTTTTGTTGTTTCAGAATGAGAGAGAAGGGGGGTATTTCAGAAAAACAGGCTTACCGAGTCGAGTCTGCTCTGTAACTGCGCCGAGTCAATACAGGAAGAACTGTATCCACTTCAGTCCATGTTCCTGATTCGCGAGGGCTGCCGGGGTTTCCTCGGTACACTTATCCGGCTAACCCTGCGTCCTGATACGGGGCCCAGGAGTTCGCTTAACTGTGCATTTTTGCGTTCCCCATGCGTTCATTTGCGAATTACGTGTGTGCATACTCGATGAAAAAGAAGGAAGAACTAATGTTAATGGCGTCTCACCAGGGAATGCTGCGTAGGGGAATTCCGTTTACCACTCGCTCTGTCTGTATGGATGCTTCTGAGAATGTGTAGGCTACTGCGAGGCACAGAGGGAAATATATATATATATATATAAATTTTTTTTTTTTTTTTTAAGTTGCATTTTTATGTAATAGTATAAATATTAAGGAGCGCCAGCATTCTGTCACAGGTAGTGAGATCGGACAGTTCGCTCGCCGTCATTGTGCGCCTTGGAGAGCTGCGCAACTGGAACGGTGTGCTAACCACGTATGTGAAAGTCACGGCGTGGCGCAGGGACAGATTCCGAGAGGTGCACAACTCATACTTACCTGGCGGGGAGATACCATGATCACGAAGGTGGTTCACCCAGGGCGAGGCTCGGCCATTGCACTTCGGTCATGCTGACCCTGCGAATTCCCCAAATGTGGGAATCTCGACCGCATAATTTCTGCTAGTGGGGGACTGCGTTCGCGCTCTCCCTGATGTTGCTGTGAGAAAGTAGAATGTACTCGATGGCGCCGCGGCGCCTATAGACGTGAAGCGGGTGTAAGTGTAAGAAAAGTGCGTAAAATCCACGGAAACAACTTTGCTGCAGGTCAGTCGCATTGCAACGGCATATGGCAAGTCCTTTTAAAATTTAATGGGTTGCCCGCATTTTAAATTGCAAGTGAGTGTAACTCATTTAACCAGGGTGACGCGACTTCGTCAGGGTTTTCAATGCTGCGGCCGGTGCGAGAAACGAGCTGTTGACTTCCATTACATTACATTATTACATTATGTAATGCTTAGACTTCCCTGTCTAAAACAACACGACGACTGTTTCGCCCCATCTCTTCCACTCCGTAGCATTTTCTTACTTTTTTCAGAGGGGGCGGCTACTGCCATTTGTAAAGCCATACGTGATCGCACAAGCTTTGCAAAACATTACGTTTGCATACATTTTTCCATATTTTATCAGGCAAGCCGTTTTAACCAAAGCGACGTGCAATAAGTGTATGCCGAAGGTCGTTGCAAGAACTACAGAACGTACGTCGACAAAGTTCAATTCTCATAAAGAATCAGCTACCCCGAGCCATTAACATAGCCAGTTCAATCTGTAAGCAGAAGCCCAATGTACATTGCGAAGCCTGGCATCGCAGTCACGTCAGGCACAGCGGATTTAACTAGGAATAATTCAAATTCAGATATATGAAAATACCATTTCACTAGCCAAAACGGAATTACAGACGTCATAAATAGCTGATCATTCGGTATGTGCGACGATTCGAATGGCCATACTTGTGATGTCATTTGGATATCTTTAAAGTTATTGTGACAAGTGAAAGCATGTTTTCAGATGTCTTGATTCATCCTTCTTACTCGTCAGTTTCAAATTGCAGTTATCTTGAATTGTCATTCTGACTAGTAACATTGTAATTTCGCCCAATTCAAATGAGTTTGTCGATAACTGAAATGCAATTACGGATAGTGGAGCGAGGCTATTGAATGTTAGGAGGGCTTGCCATGACGGCAACTATTTAAACGTCTTTGGCTGCGGCTTTCTTCGCTTACGGCCACACCACCCTGAAAACGCCCGATCTCGTCTGATCTCGGAAGCTAAGCAGGGTCGGGCCTGGTTAGTACTTGGATGGGAGACCGCCTGGGAATACCAGGTGCAGTAAGCTTTTACTTATGTACTTACATGTTTATTTATTTATTTATTTTGCGTTGTCACACTTGGGGGCGATCTCTCACACGATTTAAGCTGGAATACCGGAACTGTGCAAAGTAAAATAAAACATCAACGTGTCTTAGATATCCAGGCTGCAGGTCAGTCGCATTGCAACGGCATATGGCAAGTCCTTTTAAAATTTAATGAGTTGCCCGCATTTTTAAATTGCAAGTGAGTGTAACTCATTTAACCAGGGTGACGCGACTTCGTCAGGGTTTTCAATGCTGCGGCCGGTGCGAGAAACGAGCTGTTGACTTCCATTACATTACATTATTACATTATGTAATGCTTAGACTTCCCTGTCTAAAACAACACGACGACTGTTTCGCCCCATCTCTTTCCACTCCGTAGCATTTTCTTACTTTTTTCAGAGGGGGCGGCTACTGCCATTTGTAAAGCCATACGTGATCGCACAAGCTTTGCAAAACATTACGTTTGCATACATTTTTCCAATATTTTATCAGGCAAGCCGTTTTAACCAAAGCGACGTGCAATAAGTGTATGCCGAAGGTCGTTGCAAGAACTACAGAACGTACGTCCGACAAAGTTCAATTTCATAAGAATCAGCTACCCCGAGCCATTAACATAGCCAGTTCAATCTGTAAGCAGAAGCCCAATGTACATTGCGAAGCTGGCATCGCAGTCAGTCAGGC
>NW_026985634.1:0-17857 GCF_018555375.3 Anguilla rostrata | reverse complement strand
CAAGAAAGGGTGTCCTGTGGGTTTTGAACTGGATCGCTGCACATCAGTTGAATGGATTGACCATAAGTAAAATCAGGGCAGAAGTGTGGTTGCAGACATCCAGTTGAGATGTTCCTGAGACTCTGCAGTTTTTTCTTTTTTTCGATGCTTTTCAAATATCTGCAGTCCACAACAAATGTTTTTCAGTATGTTATGATTGTTTTGGGTTAAAGTGGAAAATAATTTTCCCAAAAGACGGGAAAATTTTTACCCTAAGACACTAATTGCGCCCACCACAAAGGCCAACTCAAAATCACACTCATTTTTCACAATACGTTGTCTCGTATTAGAAAAGCTAAGCTTATTGCTAGACTTGTGGCACCGTACTGGGTGGACAGGCGGGCGGGGCGGCACAGAAATACACAGACTGGAGATTTGGGGAAAAATAGCCCAACAGGGCTCTTTAATTAAACAAAAATTAAGCACACAAACCAAAACCGTACTCAACAACAAAAATTTATTATCTAAATTAAATTAAAGTAAAGTAACTGAAATTAGGGTAACGATGACCGGGAGACAGCTGAGGGGATCCCTCTTCAAAGCAGGAAGAGGGATGTGATCCTGCGTCTCCGCCGGCTTCTGAAAAATAGTAAAAAGTTACAAACAGATTTTAACCGCTCTGCTGCAGCCCAAAAACCTCCAGGGAGACAAAGGCCTTCTCTTAAGCTCCCAGCCCATTTCCCTGGAGTGGCGGCAGCTGTGTCGCCTCATTGACTTCCGGTGCGTTGAGTGCAAATGAGGGAGTTGGGGAATTTCCAGGCTGCCACTCTCCAGGGTCCTGTGGCTGGGCTTCACATAGTGGCGCTGTCCTGGGTCCTGAACAGCTGGCCTGGTGGCAGGTTTGAGCTGATGTATATCCGGCTGGGAGGGGCACTGCGGGGGCATGCCCCGATCCACGCCACAACATGCAAATTGTGAAATGAAGTCAAGATGTTTGCAATCCTGTCTCGTCACTTCCAGCAACATTGCCCAGGTGAGTCGCATTGCAGCACATATTGTTTATGCCCTGCACCTGAACAAATTGGATGTGCCCATTCTACTGTACCATCTCCATTATAAGCTAAGAAGTTCCTTTCAGCTGACAACATCAGAATCTGTACTATTGGCATTTTATGAGAGCTGGAAATGTACATCATTGTTAATCAGAAATTATATCTGGGTGAGTAAATTGGTGGATATGCTGTAGAACATAGTTTGTCATTGATTTATAAATATACCAGTATATCCTGGGCTTTCACTGATGGTTTAATTGTGGTACATATGCAGTGGCCTGATATGCATTCTATGTTTGCAGTTTGCTTCTACCTGACTGCTTCCCCCCAGCAGAGAAACAGAGGAGCACAACCCCCCAGCAGGGAAACAAAGGGGCACACCCCCCCAGAAGGGAAACAGAGGGGAGCAGAAGACTCTGGGTCGTCCCACCATGGATGGCGCAGGAGAGGTAGCAGGTTTTAGCAGTTTGCTAAGGTGGTCTGGGAGGATGGACAGCGTGGGAAAGTGTGGAGGACCGATTTCTCAGGGGGTCAGACTGGTGGAAGATACCACAAGCCAGGCTTAGCTTCCTGATCAGGGTCAATTATGACATGCTGCCTTCTCCTCAGAACCTGCACTAATGGTTTGGTGTGGATGAGACCGTCTGCTCTGTGCTGCCCCCAAACGAGGCCTGTGGCACATTCTGTCAGGCTGTGAGATGGCTCCAGCACAGGGACACAGAGCAGGCCTCCAGCACAGGGACACAGAGCAGGCCTCCGGCACAGGGACACAGAGCAGGCTTCCAGCACAGGGACACAGAGCAGGTCTGTCAGGCTGTGAGACGGCTCCAGCACAGGGACACAGAGCAGGTCTGTCAGGCTGTGAGACGGCTCCAGCACAGGGGTACTACAGATGCAGGCATGACCAGCTGCTGCGGAAGCTTCTGGAAATACTGGTGACCAGCAGACAGGAGGCAAACAGAGACGCCTCTACTGTGAAAGAGCATCAAACCCACTTTGTGAGGCAAGCAGAGGAGGAGGGGACCGTAGGACACAAAGGTGAGAGTAGAGCCCTGGTTCCAGGCAGAGGGTGGAGCATGCGTATAGATCTCAATCCACAGCTCCATTTCCCAAATGAAATCAGCACAGCGTCCCTGTGGCCTAACATGGAAATGTGGTCTACTCGGGCGAAGGTGGAGCTCCTTATATGGAGACGTGGTCTACTTGGGCGAAGGTGAAGCTCCTTATGGAGCTCACCCTCCCATGGGAGGAGGGGGCAGAAGCAGCCTATGAACGGAAACGGCTGAAGTACTCCGATCTGGCAGCGGAGTGTGAGAGTGTAAGAAGTGTAAGGAGGCCAGTTGGAGAGCGACAGTATATCCAGTGGAGTTTGGATGCTGGGGCTTCATCTGCCAGTCAGTGCTTCACCTTCTGGAGAACACGGGCATGACAGGAGCAAGCCTGAGGAGGCCAGCTAGAGGGCTGGCTCAGGAAGCAGAGAAGGGGGGCTGGTGGCTTTGGCTCAGAAGGTGTGGGGGGGAGAGAGTTGGCAAACACCCACTCCACCCAAAACAACAGCAGGGGGTGGCAGCTGGCCTTCTGGATCAGTTTGAGCCTCTTTGTGTCCCTGGGGTGGAGGCTCCCAGCCCAGCACACACAGGTGTAGAACAGGACACCGGCCACAATGATCTGGTAGAACATGGCCAGCATCCTGCTACACACACTGAAGGAATGTAGCCTCCCCAGAAAGAAAAGCCTTCAGTCTAGTAGGGCCTCCAAAGACACAAACCACTGTATCAAACCATCTATCCATGTGATCAGGTGAACAATGTGTGTGGGTGTGTGTTTGTGTGTGTGTTTGTGTGCATGTGTGTGTATTGATGCGCTGTGTATGTGCTCTGTGTGTACAATAAGAGTGAGCATCTTCAATGTGTCTACCGGTGCATTTCTTTGAAATTACACCCCCATCCTCATGCTAAGTGGAATTTAATAAAACCATTATTTGCCATGGTAGAAGTTGGAAATGGTTGAGAGTATCGGAGTATTTATTTTTGCTATCAGACCTGTGGGCTGTACTGGAATACTGGAAACACAAAGTGGATGCATTCCGCCATCTGGTGGTCTTGTGACGCTACTACAAGGAACTGAATCACAGAGGGTGAGACTCAAGGCAGCAGTTGGGAGTTTCTAAAACGTTGACTGCTTACTCCGATTCACTTTGTCTAATATAACATTTTTTTTTAAAGATCTGAAACTATGCACTAATATAGGAAATCAGGATGGGAGAAAATATTTTTCATGGCACTGTACATGGTAGGTAGGCAGGTAGACAGGTTTCCTTTAACAGGCTATAATACAAGGGGCACCAGGGAGACACACACTACACAGCCTGCAGAAGAGTTCTCAGAAGTTTGCTAATGCCACACACCAGTATGGAGTATATTATCTTAACAAAAGCGAGCTCGTCTGAGTAACTTTTTCCCAGTTGTAATTATATCAAACACGGTCCGGATTCGACCCGAGGCTGTGAGGCTCATCCATCCACCACAGCGTGGTGCCTTAACCAAATGAGCCACCCAGCAGCCCCAAGCCTTCTTTCAATAAAATTACACCTTATCAGCATCCATAAGAAATGCTAACTTCCATACAATATGCCAAATAATCACTGAATTGATAGGAACCACTCAAAGCAGGTACATGAGGCGCACAGGAAATCATCAGGTCAGGTGACATTTTCCCACTGTAACAGACTTTAGTACAATATGCACCAGGGAAATACCCACTACGCAGCAAGTAGAGGCATTCTCCAAAGACTCACTAAGTTGTCTCAGTCTTGATAGTAGTTTCTGAGCATCACACCTCATAAGGTCACATCTCACAAGCATGGTGTCTGTGGTCAAACATGCATGTTACATCAGTAATTAGGCCTCACAGCACACAATATAACAGCACAGTATAGTGCCTGGGACGGGGGCAGTATATCCCCATGGTGGGTGCCAGAGCTTTTCAGGTCCTCTCAGCAGTGCACTCGGGACGGCCCTGAGCTGCATCCCATCCTCCCCATAGCTCCCCATCGCTCTTCTCCCTCATCGCCACGGTAACTGGGAATGTGGAGACTGGGACAAGACTGCAGCCCTAGGCAGAAGGGGCCAGGAGTGCATACGAAAATACAGAAACATACACTTCCCTTCACCACCTTAAGCCTCCAAGCAGCTGTACACTGCAGAACACACAGAACAGTCTGAAGTGCATTAATCACTGCAGGTTTCCTACTGAATCTACAGGAACTGAGGCGGAGCAGTGAAAGAATGGGCAGTGATTCACTATGTGCGCTCATATAGACAAAAAAACTGATTTTCTGATTGATCAAACAGTGAATTATTTGCAAAACATTTCAGTTTAAAGCCATATCTGCTGCAATTATTAAGATGTAAGGATAGCTGGGGAGTTCTGGAAATAACTGTTGAAAAAAATATTGTAGTTTCTTCATACAGCCACTAGATGGTGGTAGAACTTCAGTTTCACACTGAGCTGTTGCGTCATGGGCGCTTCCTAGTTTGAACCGTAATCTAACGTTTGGTCCTTGGTAAAAATAACAGAATCTGCATAACAAGTATATTAAGCAGCAATAATCATTTTGCAGAGTTCTGAGAGCTAGCTTTCTAATAGTTTGTCACTAGACAGGAGCTTTCTCTGGTCAGAGTATCCCAGGCCTCAGTATGAAGTTTGGCTTTTTGTGGGATGGATGAATATGAACTAAAGGTGAACAGGTGAGGGGAAGCTATAATCGCAATTAACACGCTTAATTCAGTAAAACGGAAAACTGACAAGAAAATATGCGAGGAGTAGGCTACTAGGATATTATCAGGTTCCCCATTTGGGAGCAAAAACGAAAGTAATTTCAATTTTTTATTTTAAGCTTTAGGTTTAAATAAATGGTTTACTAATGCATTTTTATAGCCTATTTCATGACAATATTTACCTCTCTGGACATGACGTACGTATTTGCAATCCCACTCGAACTAGATCGATCTAGTGGCATTTATAATAGTCTAATGATGTACGTCTCTTTACATTAAAGCGTCTCCCAAATAAATGTAATGTAAAGTAAAGTAATGAAATAATAACAAATAATTATATGGTTTGGTTTGATCTGCGGCGTCTTTGGATACAAGTAGCCTATGTTTCTCTGGACCTGTGTATATCTGTTAAATGTCATTTAAGAGGATATGGGTTAATATGTTGTTTATAAAACTTGAAACATGCGAAGTGAAGTTTATGTTGCCAAATGTTTTGTTATAATGTATGAAGCACAATGATGGGGATATTACCGGTAGTGCAGCTAGCTACGCCTTCAGGCAACAAATAACAAGAGATTAGCCTACATTCGCAACCAAAACATTGTAATGTAGCAGTCTGAGCCTGTCGGGTGGCTACTGTTTAGCTAGTCAGCGGTATATGCCAGCGAACAAAAATCAGCGAGTTAGCGTTAGTTGGCAAACAGGGCAGGTTGTCAAAGCGCAGTAACCTACTGAGGGCGAACGGCCGGGACATCCGAATGGGAAATAAAAACGAAGTTAGCCATGCAGTTGCATATCAAATCCTCCCTTCTAGGAAAAAAGCTTCAGATCAAAGACACGTCACCGGGCGGAGGCAGGTTTCTCTCTACTGAGATTTTCCACAGGGGGGAGATCCAGCTGAATTCCCACTAAATGTGTGTGCGTTTATGTGTTTATGTACAAAGGAAAAAAAACTTCCCAGTGAACAAATATCCATACGCGTGCTCACCATAAATTGGCTATTGGGAGAGTGAAGTCAAAGTTACATTTTTGGCTGGACCGCAGCAGCCGGTCACACCAGCCCTATAACGCGAATGTCTGTGACTGACTGACGCCTGGTCCACACCGCTTACCTCGCCTGTGCGTGACGGCCACCTCGCCGAACTGCTGCGGCTCGCATGCATATGTGTTTCCAGTCACACCGCCAGCGTTGCTGCTGCGGCACTGTTACTGCCGGCCCTATCTTTCTACATTGAGTTTGCCTTTGATAATGGCCATCAATAATAGAGTTTGATTTCATTTCATTATAAATTTAATTTATATTTAGTTTAGACAGAAAAAGGTTAAGAAGCGTGTGCTCAATTGTAAAAAAATAAATAAAAATAATAATAACAATAATATTTATATTTTTTTAAATGTCTGTGACATATTCAGATATAGCATAGACATTGAAACTATAGTGAAAGGTGTCAGTTATGTAATGTTGCTGGTATGATGTCAATATGACTATCAACAGCTCTTTTCACTGTCTATTTTTGCTGAGAACCGCGCGACTCACGCGTGAAAAATAGGTTCCACGTCGAAACACTAGATGACGCGCCGCAGCAGCGAGGCTCGATCCGCGCCTCAGACGCGCGTCTCACGCAGTGTAACATGGGCGCCGAAATGAAAAGCAAAAGGTTCCGCGACCGTCACGCACACGAGAGGTAAGCGGTGTGGACCTGGCCTGAGTGACTGAGTGATGAAGTTACACCATTGGTCGGCCGAGTTATGAAGTCACACCATTGGTCGGCCGGTCCAGCCATACACTAGGTTTTTAGTAGAGGAACAAATCTCCAAAAAAGGCTTTAGTGTTTGAGATACCCCTACCCGAGGTAGAATAAAGCACAACCATGTTTCTATTCAGTCCTTTGTTTTCTGGTAAATGTTTTCCTTTTCCATCCAGTGTAATATTTATATCATAAAAAACACATTTTCAATGTACATGCACTGTCTATAACTAATTCATTCAAACTGGCAAAATATAGGCCTGCCATTAAAAGTATTGATATCAAAATGACGCCAAGTTACTGTACTACAAACAGTATAAGCTATCTTGCCTCACCAAAATTAAATAAATTGTATTCCAAAGCAATGCTACCCAATGTTTCCTGGCCATCTAACAAGCCTTGATTGACTAAATTATCAGGAAACTCGTAGAATTAGAGCTCTGTAGGTTGCAACTTGTTTACCCTTCTGTCCTGCTCCGTCTTCTGTTATTTCGTCGAGATGCACTTTTAGTTTTAGTGTAAGGTTTATAGGCAGTTTGATAGGCTTATCTGCAGGTAGGAGTCCTCTTCGCTGTTTTGCTTTGCTAGATCAGTCACCTTACGTGAGAACTGGAAGTAGTAGAAGTGGAACACTTGATAGTGGAGAATAGGAGCAGACGCATATGTCCCAGCAATCTTTGCATATTGTAAAATAACAATAGTACGAGAGAAATGAGGACAAATGATGAAATTGACTAGTTGAAACAATATGTTTTTAGCAGAATGGGCATGTAGGTGACGTTTGACATGATCACAGACTGTAATGCTAAGAAAATAAAGTGACCATGAGTGAGATGAGTTTCCTTATCGAATGGTATATAAAACAGATGGTGGTACGAATGGAAATACCCTTCAGTGTTGCAATAACAAAGAGAGTGGAATGGTTCGTAACATTAAATCACCACAACCAATCTACACAATAACGCAACCAACGCGCAGGTGTTTAAAGAGAGAAAATGATTATTTATTATATACAATTTAATGATTTCCTATAAGCTAAAAGTGTCAACCTAGCTAAAATGTCCGTGACACAAAGGCTATTTAATTGAGCCTCACCGGGCAGCCAATACAGCGGTCCAAGTCCTCCATGAGGCCGGTCCTCTCCACCAGATCCAATCGCAGGGATTACGTGGTGTTAGCGTCCTCTGCTGGTCAAGTACTGTACTGCCGGATACAGCGCGACTAATCTAATCCTGGGCTACTATTAAAAACTGTTAAGGTTGGAATAGAACTCTCGGAGCAGAGCGAAGTCAAGCGTGGCTTCCAGTAGCAGACAAAAAGATGGATCTCCTGTGATGACGGCGTCCAGCTGTTATAAGACCCGCATCTTCTTCTAACCGTTGCTCCGCAACGGTCGCCGGCGTCCTTAGCTACGGCCGCATCTGGTCCGGTCTCCGAGCGATGACACCGGCATCCTCGTCACCGCGCATCCTCCTAGTCAGGTCACCCGGCAACAGGATACATGTTTATCAAAACCTGTATAGGGGAACACAAACAACCAGCAATACCCAGCCAAAAACACAGAAAAGTAACATCCCTTAATAATAATAATGCTCTAAATAATACACAGGGATGTAACAGACGGTGTTAACTCTGTTTTGCTATAGTAGTTGGTGAAATAAGCCGTGAAATTGAGAAGGATACCTATAGTACGAATGTACGTTTCTCATGTTCACTACTAACAGTTATAATTATGATTGAGTCATGATTTTAAATGTAATGTTTTAATGGGGTGTTGCAGACCATACATACGTAGTAATTGTTTGTATGTGGGTAGATAGAGAACACGGCGAGGTAACATGAATGTAGAAATGTGGCATTTGCTGATATGAACGTTTTCCACAGTAGCCAAGGGAAGAAATATAGTTGGTAGAAATGGGCTGGCACAGTGGTTAGCTGGTGTAACTTTTAAAGAAAATTAATACATTTGCCGTCATGAAATGCATATGGCATATATAAGTGTAAGAAAACGTTAGTGTAAAATATGAAAAGATCTGCCTAAGAGCAATGCAGGATTCTATTGTTCAACCCGGCGCACTCCAGTCAGTAAGTTTGGCAGTGCGCCACCATGACATATCTGTTCAATGCATGAATTTTCTTGCTCAAACCTGTCCGTGGTTTTAAAGAAGAACACAGGCCAGTAAGCACAGCTGAGGTCCGATTGAATCCATATGGCCTGGCGATATTGTAGCAGGTTAACTGAATGTGCATATGGTATGTCATAATGCAGTGTATACGTTCGGTGAACGCCGGGTAGATGTGGTGCAAAAGCAATAATTGAGAAGTAACAGACAATTATCAGTGAGGAAAAAAGCAGGTTAAAGAAACTCGTTCCAGGCGGGGCTTGAACCTAAGACCCAATAATGCATAGACCGTGACATTGACCACTCAGCCACGAACAAACTAGCTGTTGAGACTGGAAATGTTTTAGAGTAAAAAGATATGTCTGTTTTGCATGTGTATGTGTATTTTGATTGGCTTGTGTAGGTGAAGGATTGGCTGTTGTCTGTAAAATGTCCAATGGGGGAGACATTAGGTTTGTGAGCTAGGCAGCAGGAAGAAGAAGAAGGAGGAGGAAACGAAAAATACCCTTAGTTTGGAGCTTTATTGTGTGGACATGTGAAATTGTTAATGAATTCTGTCTGTTGAAATGGAGTCAGAATGTACCTAAATTAATGTTTTTAAGGGCTGAGAGTCTATGGCAGTTGTGGTTATTTCTGTGGGGAATCCTGAAAAGTGCCAAACTCTCGTTGCTGTATAGGTGTGGGGCATGCCGCCCCGCCAAGGCGTAACTTGGCGGAATGGCATACCTGCCATCCCAATGGGGCATGCCGCCCTGCCAAGGTGTAACTTGGCGAGATGGCATACCTGCCATCCCAATCTTGTTTATTTTTTATCTGCCATTCTTTGGAAAGACAGAGAATTTCCACAACATTTTTTATTTTTTATTTTATTTTCATTTGGTAAGGCATAATGTGCTGCAACAAACAAAATAAACCAAGAAAAAGTTAATAAAGATCTCTTGGGAAAACACTCCTTTGAACTTGCAGGCAGAACCACAGACACGCTGTCAGAGACAGCTTGGTCTTTAGTGTCCTTGTCCTCTCGGTCGGTTGGGATAAGTAAGGCGATTGTCAGAATGTTTCAATTCACTCTGTGTCTGAATGTTTTGGATTGTTGTCATTGGACTTAATTACCCATGTCTTGTAATGTCTGAGATGCTGTACATTACAACAGGAAGGGCTGTAACAGTTACTGATGATTGTACAGGACCACCCTCCTTCCCTTTGGATTTGTGATTTTTACGAATTGAAAAAAAAAATAGTAAATGCTTTTTATACTTCAGTTTCATGTGGATTCTCTTATTCAGTGCCATTGGCCAAAGTAAAAGAACCTACTATGATTATGTAAGGTAAAACAGATCAGGCATTAAAAGGTGTCTTGGCCATTCTGTTAATTTATCATTCCTTACAACATGGAATTGTATTTGGCAGTTTTGGGTTTTGAGTATGAAGAGAATACCAACCGATCAGGTATCACATGAAAGGCCAACAACCTCTATGACAGACGCTAGAGAGACAAATAATTCAAGTGCAATCATGTTCTCTTTAATGTTGGGAACACCTTGGGATCCAAAATTTAAAGGAGGCCAAATGGATGAGGAAATGGAGTTTCAAAAGTGGCTTAGAACACAAAGAGTTATGCTGATAATGCAGCTTTAATCCGAAATTCAAAAGGTATATGTGCTCAATTCAATTGTATTTGTATTGTGCTTTTTACAGAGAACATATGAAAATATTGGTCCATGGAGACAAAAAAATAATAAAATGAAAGCCGAGCTTCAAGTTGAACCTTCCCCCCCCTCACATTTAACAGCCTTGAAGTTTCTGTCTAAAACCAGGCAGGTAAGCTGCTTGCCAGCCACAACAAAGGTTACACAAACAATCCCAAAATAACGCAGTTGAATCCTCAAATGAAACCAATCCGTAGTTTCCCTCCGTCTGACCGCATTTGCAGGAAAGGCAGTAAAAGGAGATGCCCAGTTCGTCAACACTCACACAGTTTGTCCTCCCCCCACTAAATATACCGCACCCTCTCTTATACCAATCCCTGCTGATTAGCAACCCTGCTCAGGAGGGTGGGGCTGTCCACTAGGGAGCCTGGTGCCAAGTGGTCGGGTAGTATTTGCCGGTCAAAACCACGCCCCTTTCCCTGCTACAGTGCTAATAAGTAATGTGTCTTTAAATATTTCACAGACAAACAGATACGATGAGAAACATGCAGATGACAAATAACCTCACAGATTGTCTAAAAAAGAAAACAAACAATCAATGACTGGAAATGGCACATAACAAACGTACAGACATCAAAATGGCAAAATCCACACCAAATCTTATAAACAAAACCAACCAAACCAAACTTTAGCATATTGCATAACGGCCATAACTGATCTTGAGGAAGTGAATGGGCAGGGCATACTGAAAGTACTGTGAGATGGTCCAAAGTCCAATGGTACAAGTCTGGGAGTGTTTCAAACTCAAACACCATTTTGAAGGTGGACAAGAAAGAAGGGCGAGTAAAAGAAGGAATAAAACTGAAAAAAGAACAGAGTAAGTAGCCTGTTGTGGAGTGAGATGGAGAGAATATAAACTAAAGGTGAAGAGGTATGGGGAGGAACGGGAATCTTCTAGTATAATCACATTAACATGCCTAATTCAGCAAAACAGGAAACTGACAATAAAATGGTGGTTTGGGTGCAATAGGCTTCTTTTTCAAATTTTTCATTTGGGACCAAAAGTAATTAAAAAATCATTTTAAAGAATTATGTTTTACTTCATTTTTTAAAAAGATAGTTTATGATAATTTTACCTTGTGTGATATGACGGTAGTCACTGCCTTAGTAATTTGATTAAAAGAGTAGGCTGCATTTTGACACCTGCAACTGTAACATTGAATAACATTCCAAACTTTTTGTCAAACAGTAGTAGTTTTGTCTAACAGACACTGATTTTGTGCTGAAAAACAGAAAAAACTGTTCAGTTGGACATGATGAGCCTTGTGTGGACAGTCTTCACTTTGTGGACCGGGAAGTCAGAATTTCATTTTCTCTATAAACAAGCAATTCGGATTTTTGTAGAATGTAGAAATGTAAAATGTGGGCAGACTGTACAGTATGTGGCGTGTTACTGTTAGTTGTGGTGTTAATGCTATTTGGCTAACACAGCAGGTTTAGCTAAAGCACAGTAGGATGGTCAAACTGGTAATACAGAGCTACACAAGCAATGCAGCATTAGTGTTCCAGTTTTACAATTCTCCATAGAGAAGAAGGCTGCACATTCAAATGTTACCTGTTGCCTAGTTAGGTCAGGTGATGGTTCCACTGACAGCACAGAGCAACTGACACATTTTGATACTTGCAGGGACAACTGCATGGGAATTACAAACTAAGTAAATCCCACAGTTCCTGATCAGGACGGAGGTTCAACTAAGGAACTAAATTTAACAGAGGTAAGCCCTAGTAGCTCCTTCACATAAGCTGTCTTTCTTTCCATTTGAAAGGGGGACAGTTCACTCTGTCATAGGCTATTCAGCTCACTCTGTCATAGGCTATTCAGCTCACTCTATCATAGGCTATTCAGCTCACTCCTTCATACGCTATTCAGTTCACTCTATCATAGGCTATTCAGCTCACTCTATCATAGGCTATTCAGCTCACTCTGTCATAGGCTATTCAGTTCACTCTATCATAGGCTATTCAGCTCACTCTATCATAGGCTATTCAGCTCACTCTGTCATAGGCTATTCAGCTCACTCTATCATAGGCTATTCAGCTCACTCTGTCATAGGCTATTCAGCTCACTCTGTCATAGGCTATTCAGCTCACTCTATCATAGGCTATTCAGCTCACTCTGTCAGGCTATTCAGCTCACTCTGTCATAGGCTATTCAGCTCACTTTGTCATAGGCTATTCAGCTCACTGTCATAGGCTATTCTGTTTACTCTGTTGTCATTGCTAAAGCATTTAAAATTTGTCCCTTTAAATGTTTAGCCATTTTTTTCTGCAGTTGGACATTGTTAAGTATGATGCATTGTTGAAATAATGGCATAAACTTCATCACATAATTTTACTATGTGAGTGCCACAATTCCTTGATCCTGGCCTCCAGGATGACAAACATGAAAATGACAAATAACCTTCCAGGCTGTCTAAAAAAGAAAACAAACAGTCAATGACTGGAAATGGCACATAACAAATGTACAGACATCATAATAGCAAACCCTACACCAAAACATATGAACAAAACCAGGTAGTTAAGAACTGGAGCTAATAAATAACTTTAGTTTTAACAGAAATTATTCACCACAAACTTTAGCATATTACGTAAGGGCCGTAACTGATCATGAGGAAGTGAATGGGCAAGGCATACTGAAAGTGTGAGATGGTCCAAAGTCCAAAGGTACCAATCTGGGAGTGTTTCAAACTCAAACACCGTTTTGAAGACGGACAAGAAAGAAGGAGTAAAAGAAGGAATAAAACTGAAAAAAGAACAGAGTAAGTAGCCTGTTGTGGAGTGGGATGGAGAGAATATAAACTAAAGGTGAAGAGGTGTGGGGAGGAACGGGAATCTTCTAGTATTATCGCATTAAAAACGCCTAATTCAGCAAAACAGAAAACTGACAATAAAAAGGCGGTTTGGGTGCAATAGGCTTCTTTTTTTCAAATTTTTCATTTGGGACCAAAAGTAATTAAAAAATCATTTTAAAGAATTATGTTTTACTTCAGTTTTTAAAAAGATAGTTTATGATAATTTTACCTTGTGTGATATGGCGGTAGTCACTGCCTTAGTAATTTGATTAAAAGAGTAGGCTGCATTTTGACACCTGCAACTGTAACATTGAATAACATTCCAAACTTTTTGTCAAACAGTAGTAGTTTTGTCTAACAGACACTGATTTTGCGCTGAAAAACAGAAAAAACTGTTCAGTTGGACATGATGAGCCTTGTGTGGACAGTCTTCACTTTGTGGACCGGGAAGTCAGAATTTCATTTTCTCTATAATCAAGCAATTCGAATTTTTGTAAAATGTAGAAATGTAAAATGTGGGCAGACTGTACAGTATGTGGCGTGTTACTGTTAGTTGTTGTGTTAATGCTATTTGGCTAACACAGCAGGTTTAGCTAAAGCACAGTAGGATGGTCAAACTGGTAATACAGAGCTACACAAGCAATGCAGCATTAGTGTTCCAGTTTTACAATTCTCCATAGAGAAGAAGGCTGCACATTCAAATGTTACCTGTTGCCTAGTTAGGTCAGGCGATGGTTCCACTGACAGCACAGAGCAACTGACACATTTTGATACTTGCAGGGACAACTGCATGGGAGAGAATATAAAATAAAGGTGAAGAGGTGGGGGGAGGTACGGGAATCTTCTAGTATAATCGCATTAATACGCCTAATTCAGCAAAACAGAAAACTAACAATAAAATGGCGGTCAGGGTGCAATTAGGCCTGGATTTTGCCAGTTTGAATGAATGAGTTAGACAGTGTATGTCTTGTATGTGTGAGTAACTTGGCATTTTTGTATGTTGAAAACATGTTTTTTTATGAGATATCATTTATTTTTGCAAAGTCTTTGTTATGAGAAAGTGAGAAATGCGAAGTAACCCTTAAGAAACGGTTGTGGATTATGGCTATCCTTGTGCGAATTTGTACAGTCTGATGAGCGTGTACCGTTGAGCACTTTCGCTTTGCTATATGTAAAACAGTGGCTGTGACAAAGGGTGCGGTGGCATAAATATAAACGCATGAGAAACGCAGCTGAAATATGCCCAGTGTATGTACTCACGGCCATCCAACGAGCCTTGATTGATAAAATTATAAGCAAGCCCGTAGAATTAGAGCTCCGTAGGTCGCAACTTGTGTACCCTTCTGTCCTGCTCCGTTTTCTGTTATTTCGTCAAGATGCACTTTTAGTGTTTGGTTTATAAGGCAGTTTGATAGGCTTATCTGCAGGTAGGAGTCATCTTCGCTGTTTTTCTAAGGTAGATCAGTGACCTTATGTGAGAATTGGAAATAGTAGAAGCGGAACACTTGATAGGGGGGAATAGGAGCAGATGCATATGTCCCAGCAATCTTTGCATGATAAAATAACAATAGTACAAGAGAAATGAGGAGAAATTATGAAATTAACTAGTTGAAACAATATGTTTTTTTAGCAGAATGGGCATGTAGGTGAAGTTTGACATGATGACAGACTATAGTGCAAAGTAACTGAAGTGACCATGAGCAATTTGCGTTTCCTTATTGAACGGTATAAGCAATCCCTCGTGAAAGTGGTTGGTGAAGTAACGTGTGATAATGTATAGGGAATCTATTGCCCTGATGTGCTGTTCTCATGTTGAGTACTAGTAGTTATAATTATGATTGAGTCATGAGTCGAAATGTAATGTTTCAATGGGGAGTTGCAGACAGTATATACATAGTAATTGTTTGTATGTGGGTAGATAGAGAACAGAGCGAGGTAACATGAATGTAGAAATGTGGCATTTGCTGATAAGAACGTTTTCTACAGTAGCCAAGTGAAGAAATATAGTTCGTAGAAATGGCACAGTGGTCAGCTGGTGTAACTTTTTAAGAAAATCAATACATTTGTCGTCATGAAATGCATATGGCTGGCCGTGAGTGAGTTTTGGTAAAGAAAATATAAGTGTAAGAAAACGTTAGTGTAAAATATCAAAATATCTTCCTGAGGGCAAGGCGGGATTAGATTCTTCGACCTCTGGCTTTCAGTGCGTAACTTTGGCAGTACGCCACCACGACATAACAATTCAATGCGTGAAATGTCCTGGTAAAACCCGTCCGTGGTTTTAAAGAACACAGGCCAGTAAGCACTGCTGAGCTCCGGTTGAATCCATATGGTCTGGCGATAATGTTGCCGGTTAACTGAATGACTTGCAGATGGTACGTCATAATGCAGTGTATACATGCGGTGAAGGTAGATGTGGTGCAAAAGCAATAATTGAGAAGTAATAGACAATTATTAGTGAGGAAAAAAACAGGTTAAAGAAATGTGATCCTGGCTGGGTTTGAACCGACAGCTTCATGGTCCATAGACTCTAACTTTGACCACTAGGCCATGAACAGACTTGCTGTTAAGACCAGAAATGTTTCAGACTAAAAAGATATGGCTATTTTACATGTGTATGCAAGATTTTGATTGGCTTGTGTAGGTGAAGGATTGGCTGGTGCCGGTAAAATGTCCAATAGGGAGACATTTTGTTTGTGGGATAGGTGGCAGGAAGAAGAAGAAGAAGAAGAAGGAAAAAACGCAAAACCCCCTTGGTTTGGGGCTTTATTGTGTGGACATGTGAAGTTGTTTATGAATTCTGTCTGTTGAAATGGGGTGAGAATGTACAGAATTGAATGTTTTTAAGGGCTGAGTGTCTATGGCTGTTGTGGTTATTTCTGTGGGGAACCCTGAAGAGTGCCAAACTCTTGGTGCTGTATAGGTATAGGGCATGCCGCCCTGCCAAGGCGTGACTTGGCAGGATGGCATATCTGCCATCCCAAATCATGGGTTTCTGGTGTGGTTCTAGTGTACTGTTATTCTAATCGCAGGTTTCCACATCCAAGAACCGCTTGTTTTCCACCCTCCGATTACCTGGGAGTCACGTGTGAATGCAGTCTGGCACAAAGTAGCATAAATTGTTCTGTTAATTACCTGGGGAAAAGAAAACTAGGGCTGGATTTAAATTTGTGGTCCAAATTTGAGAATCCATGTTATAGAGTGTTTGAGGACCAAATTGAATTGCTTACCATAGGGTCTGATGCACCCTAATATATATTCAAAGAAATATACATAAATAAATGAAGTGAATGAAAAAAATGAAAATACAATTAATACCTGGTCAGACATAAGCATGATAGCTGGTTCTAATATTCATTTCACTTGAAATGTACAATTTTGACCGATTCCATTGAATTCCATTGAATTGTTAACAAAGAATATTTATCAAGTTGTACAATCAATATAGAGCTTACCACTTACGTTTATGTAATACAGTTGCTGTATAGAACATGTTTAGGGCCTATTTAAATTCTTGTTTGCTTCCTGTCAACACTGTGACATGTTGTATATGTGTGTTCAGTGTGTTCTCATTTTGTGTGTTTACAGGTTGGCTAGTATGGGATAGAACCCACATGTGGTGTAAACTGGTCTGATGTGTTCCAGTCTTCTGAGATAGGGGGCGCTGTTTCTAAAATGAGTCACTCAGGAGAGCCAGACACCAAAGGAGGAACCCTCAGCACTAACAGAAAGAGGTATGAATGCACAAATCAGATATTTAATGTGATGTGAGTTAGAGCTGCAGTAAGAGGATGAGTTTAACTGGAAGCTCTGTCTCCATGTGCTGTGAGTTAGAGCTGCAGTAAGAGGATGAGTTTAACTGTAAGCTCTGTCTCCATGTGCTGTGAGTTAGAGCTGCAGTAAGAGGATGAGTTTAACTGGAAGCTCTGTCTCCATGTGCTGTGAGTTAGAGCTGCAGTAAGAGGATGAGTTTAACTGGATGTTCTGTTTCCATGTGCTGTGAGTTAGAGCTGCAGTAAGAGAATGAGTTTAACTGGAAGCTCTGTCTCCATGTTCTGTTCACAGGGCCCAGGTAGAAAGAGCAGGGTCACCTGTACCCAGCTGTGTGTCTATGAAGAGTGATCGTTCAATGGGGAGGATAATCAACTTCAGAGAAGAGTTTCCAGGTGATTCAAGGTAAATGAACAAGTTCATATTGACACTACTGTTTAATTAAACCTAAATCTGACTGGCTAATTTCTGGTGTAGGTTGGGTGCTCCATGTCATATTCGGGTATAGGTGGATGTATTGTGCCAAACTCAGGTGTTGATAATATATTATATCATATTCAGGTGTAGATGGGTGTGTTGTGCCATATTCAGGTGTAGGTGGGTGCATTATGTCATATTGAGGTATAGGTGGCTGTATTATGTCACATTGAGGTGTAGATGGGTGTATTATGTCACATTCAGGTGTAGGTGAGTATATTATGGTGTGTTCAGGTATAGGTGTGGTATCTCATGTTGGCTCACTGCTGTTTAGATGGTGTTTTTTCTTGTTAAATTTCTGCAATAAATGACCCTGGATCCATTACCTGCAGTATCAGAGTTAAACTTCCCCTCCCTCCATTCCTCACTCTGTCCCTATATTCTAGCTGTTAACACTGCTCAGACAGGAGTGGCTTCATATTTCATG
>NW_026985633.1:0-17653 GCF_018555375.3 Anguilla rostrata | reverse complement strand
TTTGTTATTTTAGTTTATTGTTTTTGCCCAGATCCCGTGAGGGTGATGAGCGAAGGTTTTTCATTTGTGTTTGTTTGTGATTACGCTCTCTCTCGCCACCCCAATAAAATGTTAGAGATATCTGGAATTTCCATATCTCCCTGTGTCCAGCTCTTCAGTTCCTATCAGGGTAGTCACGGTGTGTGACACCGGAGTTGAACCCAGAACCTTCTTACTGTGAGGTGACAGTGCTACCAACTGCACCACCGTGCCACCCTCAGACAAGTATTTTCAGTCAATGCCCTTGTTAAAATGTTCAGCACTCTGAATACTGAACACAAGTGGTATTGCGTGCAAGAACCTCTCCCTTAACCTACATATAAAATGTATTTTACATGACTTAATTTAATAATTATTATTGAAAATGACATTTACACTCTTGAAATCATGCACTTATTGAATGCAGGCTCACTACATCTAAGGTACAAAACAAAACAGAAGAAATTAAAAAATATGCTAATTTGGGATTACCAGAAAAGAGAGAGAGACTGATAAGCCAGACCATACCAAAGTATTACCCTCTTCCTGTTTCAGTGCCATAGGAACAAATGAAATGAGCTAAAATGCACAACCAAGAAACCACCACCAAAATAAAGACCAAATACAACAAAACCTTTTTCCTGAGGTCATCATAAACACTTAACGCAGCATGGCTTGAGCATGTTTGCCCTGATTGAGAGATGCCGAGTTGAGGTGTGGTCATCATAAACACTTAACGCAGCATGGCTTGAGCATGTTTGCCCTGATTGAGAGATGCCGAGTTGAGGTGTGGAACGTTGGGGGGAGGGGGGGGGTGGTGGGCGGGGAGGCAGGCTCATTTAACACAAGGACTGGTCCATCTAAAAGCTGACAGTGTACTTATTACATTAAAGTGACCTTATGTTGTTGAAAGCAGGGCTAAATATTCATGAATTATTACCAAACTATTCATGAATTCAGTCCCTTTCTAACAAGACCAAACAGGAATATAGGCTAATAGGTAGTATAAGAGGTAATTCTGTTCAGCTATTTCATACCTATAAAAAGCATGGACGTTTACTTCTTCTTCTTCTAACATAGACATAAAGATTTTCCAATCAATGATTTCAATTAAATGCCACAAATTCCATTTAAACTTAAAATCAAACAGAACTGGATCTTTATTTGTTCTGTAGCCACAATGGGCCTCTGGCCTTGTAAATAGCTTTGTCTTCTGGTTTGTCTCTTCTGAAACAAACTCTGCAGGAGGTGGGACCCATAGATCGCCTGCCTAGATAAGGGTATCAGAGTGGCGTAAAGGACGTTTCCTTTAATGTTCATGGAGGGGAGGGTAGGCAGCATTCTTCAAGCCAATATTGTATCCAGTTCACTGTTTCTCTCTCTGAGGCCATAATCTAAACACTTGATATCTGACATACTGTAGATAAGTTAATTGCTAATTTTTCCCTCCCGACCAACTGGCTTCAGTCGGTTCGTGGTCTGAAGAACAAAGCATCACTGCAGACCCGTCGCCCCGTCCCACAGGTGGACTCTTCCATTTCAGAGCAGTCAGCAGCTCAGTGGTTGCGGTCTCGTCAGAGGCAGTTCGTGAAAATGATAGGTATTGTGTAGCAAGACTCATGTGAGCACCCTGGGGCGATACAACAGGACCCTTTGTTCCTTTTTTTCTGTTTTGTTTCTTTCCTCCCAATTCATTGTTGAGCTCATTGAAAGTCAGCCATCCAGCATTAAGAATTGTGCAGCCACAACTAATGCCAATGATGTTCAATTCAGTAAACTTTATTTATTCCCGAGGAGCAATTAATTTCTGGGCATATTGTCAATCAAAATCAAAAACAGATTGGACATAATATACTCAATGACCTGACATCACATACAACTGAAATTCAAATAAACAATTTTTTTTTAAATGCAGTAAAAAAAGTGCAATAAAAAGTTATGGAGTATACATGTACATGTAAAAACACACACACATGTACAAATTCACTTGTGCCATTTGGGCTCAGAGAGTGCAGGGGAGAGGTGATCAGGAATCAGCCTGATATCCTCAGGCACAAACGTTACTCTCCGCCTGACCGTCCGGCACCGGGGGCAGCAGTACCGTCGACCCAGGAGCAAGCCCAACCAGATCGCAATGAGAGGAACTAGCTTGTTCCAAGATGGCTGCACCCTCATGCAAAACAGGGAATTTTAGCTTATTTTTCTGGCAAATATAATAGATCTGGCAGGCCACGATAGTCAAGCGCTCCGGCTGAATCAGCTGATGGCTCAGCTGAGTGATGTTCGCCTATCACAGTACATTCACCTAACAGGGCGGTCTACTTAAACAGCCTCCCTCTACTCATTCGACTGCTCCTCCTGCATGCAAGCTGCTGCACGTTGCTTTGTAAATCGGCGCTTCTTCCTGCAATCCAGCTACGGCACGCTGCCAGTCTAAACCATGTCTGCCCGCTACATGTTCGCTGCTAGTCTAAGCTCACAGCCTTGGCACTATGAGGAAGGCTTGCTATTTATTTGCATTGCTCCTTACCTCTAAGCTCTATAGCTGCAGCAGGCAGGTGATCCATTTGGGGCCAACCACAAAAAGTGTTCTTTTAAGCGACAATATTCCAGATATCGAGGATACCGGTGCACTGTCTTCACTGCTAACTGGCCAGGGAGCTTCATTCAAGGAGCGCTGCTTTGCGGCGGCCACCGCCCCTCCACGGAGGACGCCATGTTCAAGCCTGGAAGCTGCTGCCACGTCCATATCTGCTAGCTGCAGATTCTTGCCGGGTAATGTCATCAACCTTCTTTAAATTCTGCTGAGCTCTGAGTCTAGCGGTAAACGCATAATATACACAGTGTTGCCAACTATTTCTATGGAAAGTAGCTATGGCCTCCTCTAAAAGTCGCTAAATTGACAACACTGAATATACACATTCGATTGCGAGGACGTCTCACAGAGGGGCTGGTTTCATGAATATCGCAAGTCTTTCGCTAAAAGCGGAAACATTCCAACATATGCGGGCACAAGTTAATGGCATGCTTATTGTCGAGTTTCTCACCACCAGAGTCAATGCCAGATGCTGTCACTGCTAAAGAATCCCTGGCGTGAATGCTTTCGGCTACCTTCCGGAACGCAGTAGAATTGGGTCGTACGCTACATCCCCTACTTGATCAGAGCGGGGTCTTCCAATCAATCATTTCACGCGAATTTGGGATTCGTGCACGTAAATCTAAGCGGAAATGTCTGAATTGGGAAACGCCAAAGTCCTCACGCTTGGCTGAGATGGAAAAGTAGGCGTATCGATAAAGAATCTTTGTTCATTGTGAACGGCTAATGGATTAAGGGCAGTCGCTACCACGCAGCTACTAGATAGCCCCCATGTCTCACACGGGCTATAGTTTGTGTATTTGTAGGCTAATGGCCTACTTCCTGGTGTAAACAGTTATTCCGGAAGGATTGGGCTGCGAGATGGCAGTTAAACTCTGTTTATAGGTTTGGCAGATTGAACATGGGCGCCAGGGCGTGTTGCAAAGAGCAGAGATGCAGAGTCGTCTAAATTGTTCAAAGCTGCATTCTACCCTTCGCTGAATCTCTTCTGCATTCTACTCTTCGCTGAACAGTGTTAGACTGTTACCGGCAAGTAGGCTACAGCCAATGTTGTAAAAATGCAAACCAGCTTCGGCTTTCAACTTCAGAAACAGAAAGTTTTCTCCACTGATTCGCGATTTGCGCTTAAAAAGCCGGTTCCTATCGGGACCCAATCATCGCGACAGAAAAATGAAAACATTAAATTCATATTGGTGTTAAATCTGCGAGGATACAATTTGGTTGGCTATCTAATTTAGCTGTCAGATCACGATGCTGAATGTTTAGGGATTGCTAATGTCCATTGTAATGAGACAAATTAGGCTTAACGTTGTCTCGTCCAACTGGTTCTCTCAATATTGTGCTGTTGCAAGACGCGAATGCGTACGTTCCGCATTCATAAGTGTATCATTGTATTCCATGACACTTAAACGGGCGTTTAGGCTTATCACAGCGGAGAAGGGATTTCATGTAGCCTTCTCCACGTCACTGCTCTGACCTCTTCACCGTGCATGTGATCAGGCATGTGACCACACGACTGAGCACATATGTTGAGGAAAAATTATACCTCCTGCTACGGACATGCTCCGCATAGCCTAGGTATTGGCTTCGCCGTCTGTTCACGCGAATGGCGTTGCGCGTCATCCTTGGATCTGCTCCCGGTTATGGCTGGTTCCAGGCAGATTTGTAGCATGTGCTTCCGCAACTTTGTCATAGTTTCTTTAATCGTACGTTGTATTTTCGTCTAAATAGAGTGCAATACGATGGCTAAAAAATAAAAATAAAAAGACTGGTTCCAATTCCTCTCCTAATATACTCATTCGGTAAGCATATTAGTAATGCAATGTGGTGCTTTAAAGCAGCCCACTGTGCCCAACTGTTAAATAATATTTAAATAGTGACCTATTGAAAAATAAATCTTCGAACCTTATTGCTTCGATGCCCGCCCTCGCCCGGAGTGGCCCTTATGTCAGCGAATTAAGCGAAACTCAAACACGATCGCCAATCGTCTCGGCTTTCGGGACCAGGCTATGCATCTTTTCCAGCGTATTCATTTGGCAGGAGTCGCTTCCGATAGCGCAACGCAAGATTAGCCTCATCGTGACGCCTGATGGGCAGAAGCAGTAATATGTTCATCCAATCTCTGCATAATGCATTTCCCCACAATTTTTAAAAGATGCATAGACTCTTCAGCCTCATATAACTCCGTTCACAACTGGTCTCTCTTTTAAGGCAAGAGTTTCAACCCCGAAGTACCCACTGTTGGAAACTGCATTTCCTTATGCTTCATGGTTCTTTATATGATCTCACCATGGCAAATATGCATACATTAGCTATATTTTGTATACACCTCAAGCTTTTAATCTGAGAAAATGAAGGAACTTGTGTCATTATTGCATACTAGCACTGTTTTCCATCCTCTCCTCCATGACCCGGTACCTGTGGTGGCGCCCCCATGCAAGCCCTGAGGAGCCTTCATTGGGAAATGCCATGACGAAATCTGATTGCCGTCCGCCTCCGTCTCATTGGCAATGTGGTCCCCATTCCGGAGTTCTACACCACCACTCCTGCTCCAGTGCGGCAACGACAGCAGTGATGGTTCCCGGCATCCTCAGTGAAGCTACGGGGCTTTGGACATATACTTCTTCATCTGTTGGCATTGACATAATTTCCGTTCAAAAGCTATGAGCTTTGCAGTATAGGAGCACGGCTGCTACTGTCTACTGGCAAGTACCGGTGTCGCAGCCGCCAATGTTTCCTCTATAATCAGTTTCCTGCTGCTGCTAGTGCTGCTGCTACTGCTACTGCTGCTGCTGCTGGTACTGTTTCTGTTGCTGCTGCTGCTGTTACTGCTGCTGGGTGCTACTGCTGCTGCTGCGTTACTGCTGCCGCTACTGCTGATGTTACTGCTACTGCTGTTGCTGCTGCTGATGCTACTGCTCCTACTGCTGCTGCTGCTGCAGCTGCTAGGGCTGCTGCTACTGCTGCTGCTGGGTGCTACTGCTACTGAAGCTGCTGCTGCTGGGTGCTACTGCTACTGAAGCTGCTGCTGCTGGGTGCTACTGCTGCTGCTGCATTACTGCTGCCACTACTGCTGATGTTACTGCTACTGTGTTGCTGCTGCTGATGCTACTGCACCTACTGCTCCTGCTGTTTATTGCTGCTGCTGCTGCTGCTACTACTACCGAACGAGGATTCATTACACTAATATGAGTAGTATATTTCCCTCTAATTGGTTTAAATCTCTGTGCTGGGGGAAAATACCAACAAGCTGTTGGTACACATAGCCTAATAATATTTGGTGATTAATTTGAATGGCCTTGGGCTTACAAGGTAGCTAAGCCACTGACTGACATGCTTGTCACAATCAACAACCTGAGCCGACCAGAGGAGGATGGGTTTCCCCCTTGAGCCTGGTTCCTTCCGAGGTTTCTTCCTATCTGCCACAGGGAGTTTTCATTGCCACTGTCGCCTTAGGCTTGCTCCTGTGGGGGTTCAGGCCAGGGTTGTCCGTAAAGTGCATTGTGACAACTGCCGTAAAATACACTATACAAATAAATTTGATTGATAGAAGCCAAGGCCATACACAAAAGCATAGCCTTCAACATTACAAATAGTATTTTCCCCTGGTTTAATTTTACTCTTGCTTCAGGGGAAAGGCCAAAAAAAGCTTGGTACACATAGCCACTGACCCACAATGTTAGAATGGCCTCGAGCTGACCGGATGAAGGGCCCTTCCGGTAGCCAAATGGCGTTTCACATAGCCACTACTTCAGCCGGAGACTAAGTACTAACAACATGTCGGCGTATGGTTGTTTTGCAGGTTTTTGCTGCTGCCCCCTCCCGGTCTTGTCCATGCATGCTTGTATGGATGGCGATGAGTGAGGATTCATTTACACTGATGCAAGTAGTAGTATATTTCCTCCGGTTTAGTTTAAATCTCGGTGCTCGAGGGGAAATACCGACAAGCTGTCGGTACACATTACATCTCACATAGTATGTTCCCCTGGTTAATTAATTAATAATTCATCTAACTATTGGCCTCAGGGGAACGTCCAACACGCTGTTGGTACACATAACCATTGATCCATGTAAAAAATAGACGGCCTCAAGCTGACTGGACGAAGGGCTTCCTCCAGATGGTTGTACACAGTCATCACATCAGCCGGAGACACTTATTAATAGCACGTCGGCATATGGTTGTTTTGGGGTTTGGCTGCTGGCCTCCCGGCCTTATCCACGCGGGCTGTGTGGTTGGCGGGAGAGCTCCAGAACAGAGCCATAACGCCAAACATAACTGTATTAACTTTATTGTCAATAAAGATCTACTTTGATGACAGTGGTTCTGACAGAAATGGAGCATTGCGTAGTTCTGGCAGGCCACGAGAGTCAAGCGCTCCGGCTGAATCAGCTGATGGCTCAGCTGAGTGATGTTCGCCTATCACAGTACATTCACTAACAGGGCGGTCTACTTAAACAGCCTCCCTCTACTCATTCGGCTGCTCCTCCTGCATGCAAGCTGCTGCACGTTGCTTTGTAAATCTCCTCCACCACCCAAGCACCATCCCTATGTGTCAATAATTTGCATTTCTCCATTCCTGTGTGTTAAGAAATTGCATTGCTCCATCCCTATGTGTTAAGAACTTGCTTTGCTGCTGGATCTGTTCTGTGTGTACCCCTCTAGGGGGGTTTGGCTGCTGGCCTCCCGGCCTTATCCACGTGGGCTGCGTGGTTGGCGGGAGAGCTCCAGAACAGAGCCATACCGCCAAACATAACTGTATTGCCTTTATTGTCAATAAAGATCTACTTTGATGACAGTGGTCCTGACAGAAACGGATTGATTTCACATTTGAATGCAGGGCTATATCTTATTTAAGGTAAAAAGCAAACAAACCAGAGTCACGTGAACAAGTGTAACAACACTTAATATAATAAAAATAGTTAATCTAATAACTTTGTCCTTCATGTAATAACTTTGTCCTCTTTACTGTAATAAATGCTGGTTAACCTGTTTGACTTTTACCAGTCTGGCTTTTGATCCGAGCACTCAACAGAGACTGCCCTCCTGGCTGTGACGGAGGCACTTGCCACTGCCTGATCCTACTAGAATTGTCTGAAGCATTCGACATGGTTGACCACAAACTAGTCATCTCCACCTTGGCTGAGATAGCCATTTCTGGAACTGCCCTGTCTTGGTTTGCTTCCTATCTTTCAGATAGGTCCTACCAGATCACCTGGATGGGGTCTGTCTCTCCACCTCATCCCCTTTTCTCAGGAGGCCCACAGGGATCTGTACTGGGGCCTCTGCTGTTCTCCATTTACACCAAATCTCTTGGTTCGGTCATTAATTTACATGGCTTCTCTTATCACTGCTATGCTGATGATACACAACTCTTCTCTTTCCCTCCCTCTTCCATTTCGGTTAATGAGAGAATATCTTCCAACCTGGCTGACATCTCAACTTGGTTGTTCAGCCATCACCTGAAGCTCAGCCTCAAAAAGACTGAGCTGCTGTTCATCCATCACAAGTCCTCCCTACTGCGGGAGCTTTAATCACTGCTGGCGGCACCACAGTGACTGCCTCTCACTCTGCAAAGAGCCTGGGGGTGGTCCTGGATGACCAGCAGGACCTCAAGGAGCACGTCAAGGCAACATCATAGTCCTGCAGATTTCTCCTGTATAACATCAGGATGATTTGACCATACCAGACCTCCCGTCTTGATTACTGCAACTCCCTCCTTGCAAGCCCAGCAGCTTATGCCATACAATCACTACAGATGATTCAGAATGCTGCTGTTTATCTTCAACCTTCCTACGTTCTCTCCCATAACTCCCCTGTTGAGGTCACTCCACTGGCTACCCATTGCCGCTAGGATCAGGTTCAAAGTCCTGACCCTTGCCTGCACTGCAGCCAAAAGAACAGCTCCCGTCTACCTATAGGACACGATTCAATCCTATACGGCAGCTTGACCACTCCACTCTGCGGCAGCAGGGTGACTTGCAGTCCCTCTGGGTGAATGGTTCTCCCTACCACAGATCTTCTCCACACTAGCTCCCCAGTATTGGAATGAACTCCGTTCCTCTACGAACCACTCAGTCATTGCCCACCTTCTGCCATAGTCTGAAATCTCTTCAGTCAGTACCTGGACTAACTATCACTACTCATTACATCACATTACATTACAGGCATTTAGCAGACACTCTAATCCAGATCGACTTACACATAGCGTTTTACACATAGCATTTTACATTGTATCCATTTATACAGCTGGACATGTACTGAATCAATACAGGTTAAGTACCTTGGTACAACGGCAGTGTCCTACCCAGGAATTGAACCTGCGACCTTTCGGTTACAAGCCCAGTTCCTTATCCACTGTGCTACACTGCCACCACTCCCAGGGCACTCTCTGCAGGGCACTCCCAATCTAGGATCACTTATCACTTGTACCCTTCTACCTTATTCCTGTAGCACATTGTTACTCATTATGCAGCTCGTGAGACTTTGTTTTGCAGCTCATATATAATATATATACTGATAACAATAAGAATATAGCTATAACTTACTTCTATATGTTCCGTGTATGTCCTGTTTTAGCACATTGAAATGAATTATCCAGCAGATGGCAGCATACAGGGGGTGACATAGCTCAGGAGGTAAGACCGATTGTCTGGCAGTCGGAGGGTTGCCGGTTCAAACCCCGCCCTGGGCGTGTCGAAGTGTCCTTGAGCAAGACACCTAACCCCTAACTGCTCTGGCAAATTAGAGGCATCAATTGTAAAGCACTTTGGATAAAAGCGCTATATAAATGCAGTTAATTTACCATTTACCATACTGAAGATACGTCAAAGAATGTAGGCTACGTAACAGCGAGGGATCATGGATAGTCATATAGCCTATGTGTGTAGCTTTGCATTTGCAAATGGTTTTGCAAGTTTAGCACGTAAGCCTAAATTCGATATTCCATAATGCCGTTTGATATAAGGTTATATCAAATATTGTCTCGGCCTCTGCCCACTCAAAATGGACAGATTTATGATTAGAAAAAAGCAGAACGAGAAAAGTGATTCTTCATTAGCTGACGGTGACGGAGTTAGAAACAGGCCTGAGGAGAAAGAGCAACGTGAGGAGAGAACGGGGGAAAATGCAGATCGGTTTGGCCGAGAAGCCCAAGACACCGATGCTGCACCAGCAAAGAAAAAGGTGCGGTCAATTCAGGATGAACACTGAAAATTTCAGGATACATGGACTGATGAGTTTTTCTTTGTACAATACGAATCCACTCAATTCTGCCTATTTTGCCAGAAGACTAGTGCCAATTGTAAACGGATAACCTTGAACGCCACTTTAGTGCTTTTCACGCCAAGTACAACATGTTGTACCCGCCAGGTAGCAACCTGAGGACTAATAAAATTAAACAGTTGACACAGACTCTGACTGAGCAGCAAAAAATGATGGCGAGATCAGTCTCTATTGCCGAGAAATCGACCGAGGCCACTTAGGAGATCGTATGGATTTTAGCTAGGCAGAAAAAAAGGCTTTCACGGATGTAGAAAATGTTAAACAATGCTTTTTGACCTCAGCAGAGATAATGTACCGTGCATAATAATAATAATAATAATAATAATAAGCAAATACATGCACTGCAGCTTTCAGATTCGACATTAATGAGGAGGATCGAGTTTATTGGGAAAGATATCCAGGAACAGCGAATTGCAGATCTTGCAGCGACACCATGTTACAGCATTGCACTCGATGAGAGCACGGATATAAGCGACATGGCGCAATTGTGTGTGTGGGTTCGCTTTATTCAAAAGGACGAATTTCGGGAGGAGCAGTTATGTCTGTTACCACTTCATGGACAGGCCAGAGGGGAGGACGTTTTTCAAGCACTGATGAACTTTTTTGCAGAGAAACAAATCGACTGGTCGAAACTTGTGTCGGTGTGCATCGACGGAGCTCCAAGCATGAGAGGGAAGGAGAGAAGTGACTTATCGGACTGATGGAAGACAGCATTCCCAAGTTTGTCTCCTTTCATTGTATAATTCATCAGGAGGCACTGGTGTCAAAATTTAAAAACCAAGAGCTAAAGAATGTGATGCAGCTCGTTGTGCGAGTCATCAACTTTATCGAGGCCAGGGCATTTAATCACTGGGAATTCCGTGCACTTCTGGAGGAATACGAGGCAGAGTACGGGGATCCGGTGATGCACAACTAAGTGAGATGGCTATCGCGTGGCCGGGTGCTTGAACAATGCTGTACTCAACTTCCTCACATCCCTGATTTTCTTGCAAGCAAGGGGAGGGCTGAGCCAAAGCTTGAGGACCCACACTGGATATTACAGCTGACACTCCTCACTGACATCACATCCCAGCTGAATTCCCTTAACCTCCAACTCCAAGGAAAAGGGAAGCACCCAGGTAACATGCTAAGAGCAGTCACTGCTTTCCAGCACAAGATCACCACTCTCTTCATACCCGACAGAGAATTTCTTCACTTTCCCAATCTAAGAGCCTGCACAACTGATAACCCTGATCTACTGCAACATTTTGACTATGATGAATTTGTAGGCATATGGGAGGAAATAAGAAATTAATTTGAAAGGAGATTTCAAGATGTTGTGGGGTATAGGGAGCTTTTCAATTTCATTGAGAACCCTTTTAATGTGCCATTGTCAAGCCTTACACCTGCTCTGAAAAACCATTGTCCAGACCTTGCTGTAATACAGAGTGAGATTCTTGAGCTGCAGGTCAACGATGTACTGAAAACTGAGCTCAGATCAGGCGTTGCTCATTTCTGGAGCATGGTCCCAGCCTCAGATTATCCACATTTAAAGCTCTGTGTGCAGAAGGTAATGAGCTTTTTTGTGAGCACTTACTCATGTGAGGCAACATTTTCTATAATGAGCATTGTCAAAAGAAAAGATAGAAGTAGGCTTACAGATGTGCATCTTGATTGTTTGACTAGGATTGCAACCACTAACTACAAGTTTTGCATGGAGAAAGTCAAGGGACAGCTAAAACACATGAGAGCCTCAACATATTGATACAAATATAACAGAGAAAAAGATGTCTTTCATCTCTATTAGATAATGCTTATGTATAATTGCATATGTACATACATACACAAGATGGGTTCCATTCCCAGCCTTACACACTCACACACAAGTATTAGATCTTTTAATAATGCAATGCAATTATGAATTGAGAATGTAAGGATGGAAAGCATGGTACTGTATTTTAAACATACACAAAGATGGTAAATATCTTGAGAGTGATGATAAAAAAAAACATCTGAGTTATACCTGCAATCTCTGTGGCTCTTTGAGTAATGGTCTTACTCATAAGTGGCTCTTCTAAGAAAATTAGTGAGTACCACTGAACTACGGCATCGACTGGAATTACACTGCATCGCCATCTAGTGGCTGTATGAGAACAGCACAACTGATTATTGCCACTAACTTTTACTGCTGGTAGACACTAGATATTTTAAAACGTGGTGTCTTTTGAAAATTCCACAAATTGCACCTATTTTCTGTGTGTCCTTGCCCTATAATTCATCCATTCATTTTATTCGTGCACACTTTTGCAAATATAACAGGCTAATTATTGTGTTGCATTTAATTATTATTGTAACAATGATGATAATAATGATAATAAAAGCCTGATATATTAAGTCATGTTTTTCTTTTAAAACCCCTTATCAACATGTTTGGTAAACTTTGTGGAGTAATATAAACTGCACAAAAAATTTCGGGGCACTTGAAAGAATTAGAATACTCATCTAAGAAATACTCCTGTAAATGATGTAATCCTTTAGATGATAGGAGGTAGAGCCAGAACATTGATGTCTCCTTACAGTGGTATAATATCCAGACTATTACTTGGGATTGGAACCACAGAAAAGTGACTAAACTAAACGATGTGACACTGCATCTAAACAGCAGCTCACATGTTGTTCAGATGGACACTCTCCCACCAAGATGTACACACATACCGTGCCGGTGAGTTAATGCCCGGCTTTACCAGCAGAATAAAATACCATTTTATTCACAATCCTTTTAGAAATACCACAATCCTGCAGCACACACAGGTGTGTGATGAAGGAGTAAAACTCACCTTCATCAAAAGGTCAGTGTGTGAAAGAGAGTGGGGTAAATGTATGGATTTCATTAAAGTTCATAGCAGGTAGTGAATAATGGAGATGGATGTAGACTGCAATGTGTGACAGACCTGAAACATTTTACTATACAGGCGGTCAATCTTTTACCATGTCAATCAGACACTCAGCATCCAGTCATCACCTGTGACCTGATACTACAGACTCCACTGAAACCTTACATTCTGCTCAGGAACCACAAACCTGGCAACCCTCAAAAGGTTTTATCCTGCTTTCATTTGCTTGTTGTGATAGAGGAGTAAGGTATATATGGACAAAGAAAGAATGCTGGTGGACAGAGGAGTAAACTGGGAGGGAAAGAGCTTTTTAATATTTCACTGAATAAAACCATAATCACAAATACTATTTAGTTAAGATCACACAACACACAGCACTACTCACCCCAGTCTCTGTAGTTCACAGTTTGGAGTCCTCAATCCAGCACAGAGCAGCTTCACTCCTGAATCTCCCAGGTTATTGTAGCTGAGTTTCAGATCTCTCAGGGGTGAGTTTGATGACTGGAGAGCTGAGGCCACAATATTACAGCACTTTTGTGTGAGTTTACAGTTGTTCAGTCTGCAAAGAAGAGTTAATATATTATAGTATTATTATATTAGGTATACATGAAGCATGTATCTAATATGGGAAATGTGCCAATGACAGTGTTCAGCGATGAGTGAAATTGAGGATTTTAGTTATTTGTTAATTGATTAACTTAACATCACTATTTCACATCAGTAAATCTGAAAGATGCCTTCTTCCATGTAGGCATTTATTCCCCTCACACAAAATTCCTCCGCTTCCTCGCGGTGTTTGCTACAAATACACTTTTCTACTCTTCGGCCTTTCCCTGAGTCCACGGGTGTTCTGTATTTGTGTAGAGGCGGGTCTGGCTCCACTGAGACTAATGAGGCTCAGAATACTGACTTATACAGACGATTGGCTGATTATTGCCAATTCAAAACCCAGAGTTGTGCAGGATACTCAGTGAGTTCTGACATCTGTTGTCTCTTGGTTTCAGAGTAAACCTCCCCAAGAGCAATCTCTCCCCATCCCGGAGTGAAACGTTCTTGGGAGAGGATTTATACTCTGTATAAATGTATCCATGTGAACTTGTCTATCAGCGGACTGCATTTTATCTCTCAGAGTATGTCTCTCTCAGTTCAAACCAGGCTCAAGAGTACAGTATCACACATGCCTCAGACTACAGGAGCTGATGGTGTCAGCCTCTCAGGTTTTGCCACTGGGGCTGTTAAGAATGAGGGGCTTTATGAGGTGGATTTCATCCCTCCACCTCAGCCCTGTGCGTGATCTCCATCGCTGTCTCACGGTGACACACAAGCGCTCTGTAACTCTGTGTCACTGGGAAAACACAGACTTTTACACTCAGGGAACCCCTTTCAGGATCGTTTTCATACGGAAAAAAAGGACAAACACATCCCTCTCTGGGGTGGGGGGTCTCAGGAGGGTCACACAGTGAATCAATATTCTTTTAGCTATTAACTATATGGACAGCTCTCAGATATTTTCTTCCCCGTCTAAGGAAACATCATGTGCTCATACGCTGCGATAATGACTGCGGTAGCATATGTCATTCACCAAGGTGGCATGCGCTCCCTCCAGCTCCATGGTCTAGCCCACAGACTGTTGGTCTGGAGCAGCCGTCACTTTCTGTGGTTACGCGTGACCCATGTTGCTTTAGGCTTGCTCCTGGGGGTCTAGGCCAGGGTTGTCTGTGAAGCGTATGGTGACAATTGCTGTGAAATACGCTATACAAATAAATTTGATTGATTGATTGATGTTCAAGGAATTCTGAACACGAGCGCTGATCTGCTGACAAGGAGAAACCCACTGTACGGGGAATGGTGTCTCCATCTCCAGATTGAGAAAATGTTACTGCAGAGATTATCCCTCTCCTTTATGTACAGCCATGCGCGCTCCCTCTACGCACGGGCCTCCTGTCTCAGGTGAATGGGGATATACACCACCCCTGCCCTGAGCGAGTAGCTCTATGGGCTTGGCCCGTGAGAGGCATAACCTCAACACATTAGGGCTTCCCCCTCGCGTGACTGCAAACATCCAGAGCATGAGAGCGCCCTCTACCAGGCCACTTTATGACAATAGGTGTTTTAAAGATAGTGTGCCTCTCGTCAGTCAGTGCCTTACCAGTGCTCTGTTACTGACGTGCTGTGCTTTTCACAGAACCTTATGGATAAAGAGAAATCCTTTTCTACCATTAAGGTCTACCTGAAAGCTCTCACTGCTAATCATGTTGGTATCTGAGACTATGCAGTGGGGCAGCACCCTCTCATTCACAGGTTCATGAAGGGGGCTCACTGTTCTCTGCCTGTTGTAAAAAGCTTGAGATTTATCACAGGTGCTGAAGGCTCGGTCTGTAAGGCCGTTTGAGTTTATAAATTAGATTCAAATTGTTGTCTCTCCAGACAGCGTTGATGTCTGCACTAGCCTCAGATAAGTGAGTCAGTGACCTCCATGTGCTCTCAGTGCAACTCTTGTGCGCAATATTCTCCCCTAAGATGGATACGGTTTTTCCTAAACCCAATCCAGCCTTTATGCCTCAAGCTTCCCAGCTTTCACATGTGAGGTGTTGGAGCTTGCCGCTTTTCACCCACTACCTTTCTCCTCTGAAGAGCAGCATATGCTGTGTTCTCTGCACGTATATGACAAAGACTAAGTGGCTGCCCCATTGGCTTATTGTTATGGCATATGATTCTGTAAGGCCCACGGGAACAGACATAGAGTGGAATTTCCTCTCTGACTGTCGTAAAGCAATTCGCCAGGTGCAGAGTCTGATATTGTCGGGACAGAGTGACCCGTAAGACCTTGGCATCTGGTTTTGCGACAGTTAACAGGTGACACCTCTTTTCTATGGGAAAGCAGTTCTAAAATTATCCCAACGTCCTGGAGGTTTCAGATGGCAAGTAATAAAATCACATGATGGAAATGGGGCAAATTGCTCAGGACAGTTGAGGGACAGTCACAGTGCCCTCACCTGGTGTCACTGGGTAACTTGTCTCCCAACCTTCATAAGGAGAGAAATTTACTCACGCACACTTTTTGTTAGGAAATAAATCCCGATTTGGGTCGAATACATTGATACACTACACTATGCAATCTTGATACACTGTGGAAAGACATTGAGAGTTGACAGTTGGTTAAGATTGTACAGTTATTTCATGTTTTTCAGAGTTTTCATGACAATCACGAGAACAAATATTCATATTTGGTATGGTTTTTATGGTCTCTGTGCGAGTGATGCTCTGGTTTAGCTTTTAAAACCAGCAAACCTAGAGAAAATCTATTTTAATAAATTTGGAAGTCAACTGTATTTTTTGGACACTCCTCCTGGTAAATCCATCTGTCTGATCCTGTCTGAACCAAATTCCAATCTTCCCCCTCCAAGTAAATTTATGGTTTTATGAGCCTTTTGTGGCGACATCCACCTGCCTGCGCTGGGTTCTTATAGGAGAGGAACAGGGCCCTCTGGGAATCTGCAATCAGACTTCCCACACAAGACTCTTTCTGTGTGTAGACTGCTGTCAGGTATGCTCATCTTTATCTTTGATATGATGTACTTTTATTGTTTTACTATTTTCTAAATTCTGAAACGACAAATTGATTATTTTAAGTGTATAACCTACCTGACATTAAAACTGTAAATGACTTGATTTGTGTGGTCTTGGTCAATGTTTCGTTCTTGTAACAGCCCTCTAAGTCGGTTTCCCCCAATTATGACTAGGGAACTGCCCGTTGGACTTGTTTGATCACCAAGTTTTCAGTTAAGGCGGGACCGTCAGCAGAACCAAGTTGATCCTGGGATGACCAATATTGGCCCTTTCGGAGTCCCTGAACCTTAATTAGGTTATACTCCCCATGAGGGAAATCTCACAACCGCTGTGTCGTCTGCAAACATCTAGTTAAATTGTCGTTACGGGCGTATCCGCGGTGCGTACCGGGTGAAACTGCGTTGACCCTCGGTGTAGAACTTCAGATGAACTGAGTTCCATTCTAAATCAAGCCTAAATTCTAATTTGGAACATAACGTATTAATTAATATGGAGTTAGATATAACGAGTAAGAGCAGTGGGGACAGTAGAACATAGATACAGTATTCACAGGCTGCTTAAAGAATAACCTTTTCCAACAGCAACAGAGGAAGACATTCTGCATAAACCTTCACTCCGAACTATTTCCCTCCTTGGTGTAGTTTCGAGAGCCTACATTTTGGTGACCCTGACGTGATCTGATTGCTGTCTGTGGTTTTTGCCTGAGTGACCACTTTCGTAAGACGACAACTTCCTGTCCTACTGTACATTGATATGAGGTTTGGCGTCGCTGTCGTTCTGTTCTACTTCCAGCTGTGGTGGTAAGTACAGTCTTTACTACTTTTTAGAAAGTGTTGAGGGAAAGATAAAACACCATACAGACACATTTGTAGAACGGGTCGACATACCCAATTAATAGACCGGAGACGTAGAAATCCGGTGGGGATTTAATAATTTTGACTGTACCACGGAGTGTGAGGGATTCGATAGCGGCAGTGTAGACCAGGAGGTCATGGAGATAATGCGGAAATACGGATTTGTGATTCATTGTCTTGAAAAACAAATTGAAATAAGAACTGAAAGGGCTGCAAAACAGCGCCCTCCGGGAAACCGCATTATGTCTATATCCACTGCAGATCCCATCCAGCAATTGATTAGCAAACATAGCGATGTTTGGGCCAATCATGAACATGATTGTGGCCTTGTGGACTTTGAAGTTGGTATTGAGGGGGATCCACCTCCCCCCCAAAAGCAATACCGCATTAAACCAGAGGCGGAGGCCGCGGTACATGAAATAGTTAAACAACTCGAAATGAGAGGTATTGTTCGGCGGTG